>NW_017670282.1:776219-888960 GCF_001879085.1 Nicotiana attenuata
TCTATCCTCACTCTAATTGTTTGAAAGCATGTCCTCAGTCATGTGTTACCTGTTTATTACTCAAATCTGGCTTTATCACTATATTCTTAAAATGTGGAAAACTGTTTTGGGCTGAGTTCCCTGTTTTATTGAGATAGACCGAGCGTCTGATTGTGAGATTGATGACCGAGATATACTGAGAATCTGATGGTGAGGTTAATGACTGAGAGAGGCCGAGGGCCTATTTGTGAGAATTATATATCCATGGATCGGGCTGCACGCCGTAACAATATATATATATATATATATATATATATATATATATATATGGATACGGATCGGGCTGCACGCCGCAGCAATATTGCGCTTGGGCCGTAAGGGGCCCCTCTCGGAGTCTGTAGGAGCGCCGTCGATGAAATATATGGATCGGGCTGCACGCCACAGTGGTTACTATATGGTACCTATTGAGCGTGAATGCTGAGTACGAGTTCTGATTGGTAAGAGTTGAGTCACGAGCGACAGAGAGGCTAGCCCGAGGGGCGATAGATATATACATGCATATGAGTGATGTTTGCCTGAGAGGCCTGTTTATGAACTTATTGATTTCACTCCCCTTTAAAGTGAGTTTCTATCGAATATGTTGATTTATTGACTGTTTTCACTCATCTTTATATTGAGCCTCTATCGGAAAATTGAACAAATATTTTAAAACAACCTTTATTTAAACTGGGGTTTATGAGATGTTCAGAAATTAATCACTGATTTGGCATTTGGTTATTTCCGCCGAGATTTTCAAGTTATGAAGTGGTTATGATTACTGTTTTGCCCGAGGGGCTGTTTTACGAACTATGCTTTGCCGAGGGGCCGATTATGGCTTTAATTGCTATTATTATTTTAAATGGTATTGAACCCCTACTGAAACTGCTGGAAAGTATTACAAAATGATTTTTTTTTACTAAAAGCTGGATTTTAAAAGGGAAGGTTGACTCGTATTATAATTTGTAAGCCTGTTGTGTTTATTGAGCCTAACGTGAATGTGGATTCATTGTTTCCTACTGCTCAGACTTTATTTACTCTTATTACTTACTGGGTTGGAGTACTCATTTTACTCCCTGCACCTCGCGTGCAGATGCAGGTATCTGTTCCCCGATAGCGGGTTTTGAGCTGATCGGAGGCTTAGTTATCGGAGTTTAGCGAGGTGACTGCCAGCGTTCGCAGCACCGCATTTCATCCTTTGTTTATCAGTCCTATTTTGTTTATTTCAGGCCTTGTAGTTGTATATATACTCTAATAGATGCTTGTGACTTGTGACACCCCGGTTTGGGCTGTGTTTGGGTTGTATTTCGCACTTAATAAAGAAATCTTTTGTTTAGACCGTGGTTATTTAGTTATGCTAAAACTGCTTATTAATGTTAACTATTCTAAAAAGGCAATTTGGGTTGGTTGGCTAGCCTTGTCTTCACGAGAGGCGCCATCACGACTGGATCGGGGTTTGGGTCGTGACAAGTTGGTATCAGAGCCTAGGTTACATAGGTCTCACGAGTCATGAGCAGGTTTAGTAGAGTCTCGCGGATCGGTACGGAGACGTCTGTATTTATCCTTGAGAGGCTATAGAACCTTTAGGAAAACTTTGCATTCTTGAATTCTTATAGTGCGTCCTTGGTTCAGCTTGAAAAGTAACTCTTGAAATTCCTTCCACACGTTCGTATGCGCGTATGAGCGCTCGGTATCAGATGTGCCTTGAGGGCTTGTGATTCCCCGATTGAGGGGCGAGATTTGATCTCTGTGAGTTGATGTTGGGTCAGTCTGGAAGACTTGTGGCCGGATCTTTGCCTATGGCTTGAGCACCGAGGTGCTGATTGTATGAGCAAGTGTTTTGAACCTATATGTTCGGTATTGTTCCTATTAGTGGAAGTGACGGCTGGATAGCTATGTGACGAGTATGTTAGTACTGCGAGATGTATCTAAGCGACTGCGTACGGTTTATGATGGTGGAAGGTATACAGAAATGTTAACTGAAGGCAAAGCAGGTGGGTTATCTCCTGCGAAGAGTTCTGGGGTTGTGTGACCCTTATGTGATTTTTAGAAGATCTCATGTGCAAGTAAAGTGTAAGTGCTGAAATTTGAAAGTTTGGGTCGCTTAAGGGAGTGGGCTTAACTGTTGCGAGATTTGCCGAAGATTTAAAGTACTAGATGATTTGCATCTACACAAGCTTACAAAGGATTTGAGTTTAATCTCACTATGGTATTGTGGCATCAATAGAGTATAAGTGTTATGAGTTATTGAGTGTATTTTGATCTATGGCTTCGAGCCAAGTGGGAGAGTTTGCTATTGATTAGCTGATTGCTCGGTTATGTGCTATGTTGCTTCCGATTTGAGGCGTGTGGTGAATCAGTTCTGGTTGCGGAGATTGAGCCCGAGGATGGCTCGAGTGAAGGAAATTTTGACTAGGGAAAGGTTATGTGCTGCTGTGTTTGAAGTGCCAATGAGGCGCTGGTTGTTCGGTTCTGTTGATCGGGTTAAGTGCAGTATGAATAGAGGGAATGACTCTCGAAAATGGCTCCAATGTGTTCAAGATGCTTCATGTAGAAATTGGGTATCTCAAAGTCGTATATGTGGTTAGAAACCGAGTTTTCATTGGAAGAGCTCAAGACTTGTGGTATTTCTATGTTAATTATGGGATTCTATGTATTAGTATCAGGAAGATAAAGGTAACGGATTTAGATTCGCAGGAAGTTCTTTAGAGTAAGGTGTTTTGGAATGTGGTGCTTTTGGGAATATTTAAGAGAGTATTCAGCGGCTTATGGGTCTTAGACAGTGTGGATTTATGCTTGGGCCTCGTGTGGTAAACCTGGGTTGAGGAGTTGTAGTGCTATAGCAAGAGGGAGTATCAAGTTGAAAATGAATCAGAAGGAAATTTAGATAGATGGAGTAGCGTGATAGTAGACCGAGTCGGTATGGTAAGGATATGATTAATTCCTTGTGTGTGTTCGAGGCAATGAGTTCTTTCAGGTATTTTGCAGCGATGCTCTTAGGTATTGATGGCTTTCTTAGCCCGATCGAGTTAGAAGGATTCAGTCCTGACAAGTCGGATTTGTGCAAGGGAAACACGGGGAGCTCTTGATGGTTTTTGCCGTAGTTTGGAGATATATATTTTCTATGGGCATGCGGAGCATGGGATGTATAGTGATTTTTCTTCTAGATGGGACCAATGGGAAGTTCTTAACTAGTGGAGTGCGTAGTGATCTATGGTTCGGAAGGGAGACGAAGTTCTCATGTTATCCTAGGACGGTACGGTATATGCGGTATGTTGTGAGGATCGAGATTTGCACGTGTAAAGTTACGGTTCAGTTCTGAAAGGAAGTTCATGAAATTCTTAGGCAGCACGGGCAGTTTCAGATGATTAAGGAAGTGGTATTGATAATTAGGGTGATTTGACGAGGGTATATGTTTCAGAAAAGACAATGTGATTAAGTTGATGGTACTTTGGTAGTATTGCGGAACTTTCTTGTCGGATCGGTTACTGATATTCGAGTTTTCTTGACAGCACGGAAGAATCGTAGAGTAGGTCTCATGGAAAGATTGAGTCTAAAGGTGGGATGTGTATGCGAGTGGCGGAATTGGGATCAGATATGGTAATTCGTGTGCCTTATGGACTTGGAGACTGCTAATTCTCATACACAAGTTAGCTCGTGATTGTGGATGGCAAATATGGGAAAGTTAGTCAGATGTTAGTATGTGCTATGACTCAGTCATTGTGAACCTTCGAAGGATTATTTATCTGTTGTGGGTAACTAGAGCTGATGTGTGGTCTATTGGTAGACCTATGTGGATATGTGTCTGGGCATCGAGATGGTTTTATTGATTTCGAGTTGCTATTGGCGAAGGATGTATTGATTCGGTTGTTTTGAGCTATTAGCGGTTAGGGGGATCTATGAATTACCTTTCATTGTTGTGAGACGTTATGATCTGTTGGTTATAGGCACCTATGGTGCGGTTCTATCGGAATTTCATAATGGAAGTTGAGCGGGAAGAGTAATTGGTAATTGCTCGGTGAATCGCGTGTCGGATATGTTCTATCGGGTTTGCGTGATGCATGTCATTTGTTTCACCGTGTTTGGTTCCAAACATCAGATTGCGCGTGGTTGTCAATTTCGAGCACAGTGACTTGAGGTGTCCCATGTGGAGTAGTGTTTGGATAGGATCGCGCATTGCAACGTAGCTATGTCGAGATATGATCTTGCGGGTTAAATTCGCGTGTTCTATTCTATGATGTGAGGCGGGCTCTCAGCCTTGTGTTGTGGTGGTACTGGTGAGTTTGAGTTACAACACTTTCATTTGAGTCATTTCCATGATTTGAGCATGTTCAGATCGTTGCTTATTGGTGCGCGCATTATGCTAGTTGTGGCTTAGGCCTCTATTGATGTGTCGTGTCGCCAGAGTGGTGTGTTGGACTAGAGGAGATCATTGGGATCATTAATGAATACGAACGGATTCGATTTCAGCTTGTTTGATGGATAAATATCGAGGTTCGGCTCAGAAATTTGCTATGGTCCTTGCCAAAGGAGAAGTAGCCTTATGGATGGTTGACTTGAGAAATGGTTATGATTTATTGCGTGTTTCCTTTATCATTGGCAGTATGTGGAAGTGTTGGAATGAGACTTTAGTTGTTAGAGGTATTCTATCGGTATTCGGTTGTTAGGTGCAACCGCTGTGATTATAAGTTATCACTGCGAGTGCTTGAGTTATGTGGTATATCATGTGATTGTGCTTGAGATAGCGGATATGGTCTGTTACAGCTGGTTTGGACTTCTTCACAGTATAAATGTGAGATTTTGAAAGCATTGCGGATTTTAGAAACAGAAATGTGGTTATATGGTTTGTGGACTAGGATGGATTGTGAAATTTCAGTTATATTGTGTTATCGGACCTATATGAGATAGGGTGACGTGGGATCACCCCCGGGTATATGCATGGTAAAGTTATTCAGGTATTGGTTGGCTTTTAGAACAACTCTGAGTACGTTCGAGGACGAACGTGTGTTTAAGTGGGGGAGGATGTAACGACCCGACCGGTCGTTTTGAGCTTTTGCACTTTGACCTCCAGTTCTCGGGCATGACTTGCCCCGTGTAATGTGTTATGACTGATGTAGATCGTTGGTTTTGGTTTCTCACGGAAATCGGCATGAATTTGAAAGAACAGTCTCAGTTGAAAGCTTTGAATTTGAAAGGTTTGACCAAGAGTTGACTTATTTGTATATGAGCTCGGATCGGAGTTTTTATGATTTGGTTAGCTTCGTTAGGTGATTTGTGACTAAGGAGCATGATCAGAATTGGTTTTGGAGGTCCGGTGTAGAATTAGGCTTGAATTGGCGAAGTTAGTATTTTAGCGATTTCCGGTTGATAGGTGAGATTTTTATCCGAGGGTCGGAATGGAATTCCGAGAACTGATGTAGCTTCGTTATGTCATTTGGGATGTGTATGTAAAATTTCAGGTCATTCGGAGGTGATTTTGTTGGATTTTTGATCAAATGCGTGTTTCGGAAGTTTTAGAAGAACTTAGGCTTGAAATCGATGTAATTTGATGGTTTTGGTGTTGTTTGAGGTGTTGTGATGATTGGAACAAGTTTCAATGATGTTTTAGGATGCGTTGGTGCTTTTTGTTGAGATCCCGGGGGCCTCGGGGTGACTTCGGATGGCTAACAGGATGTTTGGAACTTGGAAAAGATAGCAGAAAATGCAGCAGCAGTGCAGGCCTAATTTGGCCTTCGCGTTCGCGTGCCTGGGGCCGCGTTCGCGGAGGGTGAGTTTCTTGAGATTCGCGTTCGCGGGGAGTTATTCGCGTTTGCATAGGAGGGTCTGGGGTCCCGTTTGTTTTGTTCATCGCGTTCGCAGCCTAGGCGGTCGCGTTCGCGTAGTTGAAGCCGTGGAAGCATCGCGTTCGCGGGTGTTCAGACGCGTTCGCGTAGGGTAATTTTGGCCAAGGGAATATTTGTGCATCGCGAACGCGAGAAGGCCCTCGCGTTCGCATAGAAGGAAAATCATAGCTGGGCAGAAGGGTTTTAAAACATTTCATCCGCGAGCCTAAGTTATTTTTCCACCATTGTTGATCATTTTGAGAGCTCTTTGGGAGAAATTGAAGAGGGATTCGAAGAGGATTGATTGGAGGTAAGTTTTATGAGCCAAAAACGTGATTTTATTGTGAAATGAACCTAGAAATTCATGGGAATTTAACTAAAAATGGAAGAAACTAGGGCTTGGGTTTTGAGATTTTTAAATTGGAAATTTAAGGGCCATTTGAGGTCGGATTTGAGAGTTTTGGTATGTATGGACTCGTGGCGAGATAAGGAACCCGTTGATGTAAAAATTTTTGAGTTTTGAGAAGTAGGCCCGGGGCTCGGGTTTTACTAATTTCCAGATTTTTGATATTTTTCGATTGTTTTCGCTTGGGCTTTGTTCCCTTGGCATATTGTGACGTATTCGCTCTGGTTTTGGATAGATTCGATGTGCGTGGAGGCCAATTTGAGGGGCAAGGCGTTACGAGCTAGGGATTTCGCCGGTTCGAGGTAAGTAATGATTGTAAATACTGTCTTGAGGGTTTGAAACCCCGGATTTCACATCGCTGTGTTACTTTGAGGTGACTTACACGCTAGATGACGAGCGCGGGGTAGAGCACCGCTGGGGATTGTGACCTAGTCCTTCCCGAACGAGTACTTTAATGCGTATTTGATAGTTAATTGTTTGATGTCGTTATATTTTGGGCTATATGCCATGTTTGGGGCCTTGTGCCGACTTGTTGAGACCCTTAGGGGCATTTTTACTATCTATCCTCACTCTAATTGTTTGAAAGCATGTCCTCAGTCATGTGTTACCTGTTTTATTACTCAAATCTGGCTTTATCACTATATTCTTAAAATGTGAAAAACTGTTTTGGGCTGAGTTCCCTGTTTTATTGAGATAGACCGAGGGTCTGATTGTGGGATTGATGACTGAGATATACTGAGAGTCTGATGGTGAAGTTAATGACTGAGAGAGACCGAGGGCACGCCGCAGCAATATATATATATATATATATATATATATATATATATATATATATATATATATGGATACGGATCGGGCTGCACGCCGCAGCAATACTTATATGGGTCGGGCTGTACGCCGCAACAATATTGCGCTTGGGGTGTAAGGGGCCCCTCCCGGAGTCTGCACACCCTCAGTGAGCGTCGTCGACGAAATATATGGATCGGGCTGCACGCCGCAACGATATATGGATCGGGCTGCATGCCGCTGCGATATATGCATCGGGCTGCACGCCGCAGCGGTTACTATATGGTACCTATTGAGCGTGAATGCTGAGTATGAGTTCTGATTGGTAAGAGTTGAGTCACGAGTAACAGAGAGGCTGGCCCAAGGGGCGATAGATATATACATGCATACGAGTGATGTTTGCCTGAGAGGTCTGTTTATGAACTTATTGATTTCACTCCCTTTTAAAGTGAGTTTCTATCGAATATGTTGATTTATTGATTGTTTTCACTCATCTTTATATTGAGCCTCTGTCGAAAAATTGAAAAAGTGTTTTAAAAACACCTTTATTTAAACTGGGGTTTATGAGATGTTCAGAAATTAATCAGTGATTTGGCATCTAGTTATTTCCACCGAGATTTTCAAGTTATGAAGTGGTTATGATTACTGTTTTGCCCGAGGGGCTGTTTTACGAACTGTGCTTTGCCGAGGGGCCTATTATGGCTTTAATTGCTGTTATTATTTTAAATGGTATTAAACCCCTACTGAAACTGCTGGAAAGTATTTCAAAATGATTTTTTTTACTAAAAGCTGGATTTTAAAAGGGAAGGTTGACTCGTATTATGATTAGAAAGCCTGTTGTGTTTATTGAGCCAAACGGGAATGTGGATTCATTGTTTCCTACTGCTCAGACTTTATTTACTCTTATTACTTACTGGGTTGGAGTACTCATTTTACTCCCTGCACCTCACGTGCAGATGCAGGTATCTGTTCCCTGGTAGCGGGTTTTGAGCTGATCGGAGGCTTAGTTATCGGAGTTTAGCGAGGTGACTGCTAGCGTTCGCAGCACCGCATTTCATCCTTTGTTTATCAGTCTTATTTTGTTTATTTCAAGCCTTGTAGTTGTATTTATACTCTAATAGATGCTCGTGACTTGTGACACCCCGGTTTGGCCTCTGTTTGGGTTGTATTTCGCACTTAATAAAGAAATCTTTTGTTTAGACTGTGGTTATTTAGTTATGCTAAAACTGCTTATTAATGTTAACTATTCTGAAAAGGCAATTTGGGTTGGTTGGCTGGCCTTGTCTTCACGAGAGGCGCCATCACGACCGGATCGGGTTTTGGGTCGTGACAGAGGTGCATAGCACAGAGGTTGTGTCACGACCCCAAACCACCCAAGTCGTGATGGCGCCTATCGGAGTACTAGGCCAGCCAATTCAACACTTATAACGTAAAAGTCTTTTTCTTAATTCATTTACTAGTTAAATATGATCACAAATCTTTCATTTTAATATTTCAAAATAAGCGGAAACAAATACGCAAAACATCAAACACTGCCCGATCCCGGTGTCACTAGTCATGAGCCACTAGATTACAATCCGATACTGTCTACTCAATACAAAATGAGTTTGATAAATAAAAATACTGGAAGATAGGAAGGAGAAAGGCATGGATGCGAACGCCGTGCAGCTACCTTGCTAACTCCGGGAAATACTCTGAAGGCAAAGATCAGCTTTCACTCGGATGCCCTGGCACCTAGATCTCCACAAGAGGTGCAGGGAGTACCGTGAGTACGCCAACTCAGTAAGTAACAATTATAAATAAAGGCTGAGTGCAGTGACGAGCATTTAAAATCATAAACATATCATAACATAGAAATCTCGGAGGAAATAACGAGATTAAATCAGTAGATAAATTCTGAACATCCAGTAAAAATGCCAGTTTCAATGAAAAGTCGTTAAAATATTTGTTCAACATTTCTCAATAGAGGCTCAGTAATAAGAAGAGTGAAAACAGTATTTTTCATAAAAAAACCAGCCCCTCGGGCAAGCCTCTCAGTCACTCGTGACTCAACTATCATCAATCAGCACTCACACTCAGCACTCACGCTCAATAGATATCTCATTATAACCGCTGCGGCGTGTAGCTCGATCCATAAATATATAGTCGACTGCACTCACTGGGGGTGTGCAGACTCCGAAGGGGCTCCTACAGCCCAAGCGCTATATCGCTGCAGCGTGCAGGCCGATCGATATATAAACATATATAACGCTGCGGCGTGCAGCCCAATCCATAACTATCCTCACAATCCAGCCCTCGGCCTCACTCACTCATCAACCTCACTAGCCACTCGGGCATCTCAGTGCAAACTCAGCCCAAAATACTTTCATAAATATTAAAATAGAGCGAGGAACAAGATTTAACAATAAACAGGTATAAACCATTACTGAGGATAATGCTTCTATAAAAAACAATGTGAAGATAACAGTAAAATGCCCCTGAGGGTCCAACAGTACGGCACAAGGCCCCAAACATGGCATTCAACCCAAGTTAACAGAATCATTTCTAAAACACATAGATATCATATCGAGTTTATCAAAATATACAACTCTACAGTTGCCACTGCACGGGCCAAGTCACAATCCCTACGGGTGCACGCCCACACGCCCGTCACCTAGCATGTGCGTCACCCCATTTATCAAAACAGTACGAAATTTTGAGGTTTCATGCCCTCAGGTCTAGATTTACAATCGTTACTTACCTCGAACCGGACGAAAATCTACTCCGCAATGCCCTTGCCTCTCGACTCGATCTCAAATCGCCCCGAATCTATCCAAAATTAAAATCATATCATCAATACATGCCAAAGGAACAAAGCCCACGCGGAAATTATCAAATTTAATCAAAATTCCCGAAATTGGCCGAACCCGGCTCCCGGGCCCACGTCACGGAATCCGATAAAAATCACAAAACTAGAAAGCCCATTCACTCACGAGTCTACCCATATAAAATTCACCAAAATTTGATGTCAAATGGTCATCCAAATCCCTAAAATTAACTCTCCAATTTTCCTCTACTTTTCCCCCTATTTCCACCCCAAATTCCCAATTAATGTTATAAGTCAAGACATAATCATGGAATTTAACCAAAAACAAGTGAAGAACACTTACCCCGATTGCTCCTCTGAAAGTCCCCTCTAAAATTGCCTTCTTCCGAGCTCTCTACCGAAATTTGGAATTATGAACTCAAGCCCTCGTTTTTGAACTTAAACATTCTGCCCAAACGTCTTCTTCTTCGCGAACGCGGTAGCGCCCTCGCGTTCGCGAAGCACAAACTGCCTCAGACCAAAATTCTCTCCTTCACGAACACGATGACCCACTCGCGAACGCGAAGACAACTCAGCTCGACCCCACACGAATGCGGAACACTCCTCGCGAACGTGTAGCCTTAAACTCAAGAACCTTCGCGAACGCGGTTGTACATCGCGAACGCGAAGAACAACTCGGATGCCCCTCTCATCATCCCTTCGCGAATGCGAGAGCCCTCTCGCGAAGGCGAAGAAGGATTTCTCTGCAACAAAAATACCAGAAAATCTGCCAACTTCCAAAACCAAGAATTTGTCCGTTAACCACCCGAAACTTACCCGAGGCCCTCGGGACCTCAACCAAACATGCCAACACATCCCATAAACTCATTTAAACTTAGTCGAGCCTTTAAATCGCTCAAAACAACACCAAATCACCCTCGGATTCAAGCCTAAGGATTTTAAAACTTCCGAATTCCGCAAACGATGCAAAAACCTATCAATCCTCATCCGAATGATCTGAAATTTTGCACACACGTCACAAATGACACACCGGACCTACTCCGACTTTCGGAATTCCATTTCGACCCCGATATCAAGATGTCCACAGCCGACCGGAAAATGCCAAATTTCCATTTTCGCCAATTCAAGCCTAAATCTACCACGGACCTCCAAATTACATTCCGAACACGCTCCTAAGTCCAAAATCACCTAACGAAGCTATTCGAACCATCAAAATTCACATCTTTGACCTTCTACTCATAAATCAACATCCGGTTAACTTTTTCCAACTTAAGCTTCTAAATAAGAGACTAAGTGTCTCATTCCATTCTAAGACCACTCCGAACACAACACAACTAACACGATATGATCAAACACAACTGAATAACATATAAGGGAGCAGAAATGGGGGAAACGAGGTTGTAACTCATGAAACGACCGACCGGGTCGTTACATCCTCCCCCGCTTAAGCAAACGTTCATCCTCGAACGAGTCAAGAAACATACCTGAAGCCTCAAATAGGTGAGGATATCTGCTTCGCATCTCCCGCTCGGTCTCCCAAGTAGCCTCCTCCACGGGCCGATCTTTCCACTACACTTTCACTGAAGCTATATCCTTTGACCTCAACTTCTGGATCTGCTGCTCCAAAATAGCACTGGCTCCATATCATAAGTCAAATCACTGTCTAACTGAACCGTGCTGAAATAAAAAACATGAGACGGATCACCGATATACTTCCGAAGCATAGAAACATGAAATATCGAATGCACACTCGACAAGCTAGGTGGCAACGCCAACTCATAAGCCACCTCCCCAATCCTCCGAAGCACCTCAAAAGACCCAATAAACCGAGGACTCAATTTACCCTTCTTCCCAAATCTCATAACACCCTTCATGGGCGATACCTTCAGTAGAACCTTCTCCCTAACCATGTAAGACACATCACGAACCTTCCTGTCAGCATAACTCTTTTGTCTCGATTGCGCCGTACGAAGCCGCTCCAGAATCACCTCCACCTTGTCCAAAGCATCCTGTACCAAGTCTGTACCCAAAAGCCTAGCCTCGTCCGGCTCAAACCAACCAACTGGAGATCTATATCGTCTCCCATATAAAGCCTCATATGGAGCCATCTGAATACTCGACTGATAGCTGTTGTTATATGAAAACTCTGCGAGCGGTAGAAACTGATCCCATGAACCCCAAAATCAATGACACAAGCATGCAACATGTCCTCCAATATCTGAATAGTGCGCTCGGACTGCCCATCCGTTTGAGGGTGAAAAGCTGTGCTCAATTCAACCTGTCGCTACCTACTCCGCACCAATAAAAGGTAGCAAGAGAGGGTCGCAATAGCATTTACCCGATATGAGGGTCGGGATCGAATTCCTCATGGAGCTAGAAAGGGAGTTGATGTATCTATCTAGTCTAGAATCGTGTAATTGTTCCAAATGTCACTTCCAACATTTTTGGATTTTCTTTTATAAACTACTATTATAAAACTACTAATTAGAATTGAAACTAGATTACGCTAAGAGATAATTGCTAAGAGTTGTATCTAATGGATTAAGGGGCACTAGGGTAGTAACTTTCACCTAGGTGGCTAATTGACGGGTAATTGTTTCTAAAACTTGATTGACATGATTGGGGAAATATGTATAACCGTTGCACAATTTTTCCCACTCTCACACCTCTCGGTAGAGAGAGTGATTTTGCCCAATTGACTCTCTCGAGACCAAATGGGTAGGCAAATTAGCTCAAGCAACTAGGGTTCAAGTCGGGTAATTACTCTCTCGAGGTTTAACCCTTTAATTGGGACTATCAATTCTCTTGAGTCCATCCCAATTCCTTGTTGGGTCAATTTTTGAGACTTAGGCTCTCTCTCTCAAGAAGAGCCAAGTCAACTTAGCACAAACCAGTGTTTGCAACCACCAATTCATAAATTAAACCATAAAACTGACCCAAATAAAAACACCCATAGTCAATCTAACATTAAATCACAACACTCATCAATTACCCACACTAGGGTTGAGCCACAACCCTAGCTAATGGGTTTAGCTACTCATGCTTGAACAAGAAAACAGAGAAATGGATGAAAAAGAAGACATATTAATTAAGCACTAAAGTAAAATACAAGAATCTATCGTTAAAAGTAGGCTAAGATGCCAAAAATGGCTACAGATGATGTTCTCACGAGCGCAACTGCTAAAATAAAATAACCGATGCCCTAAAAAATGGAAAAATGTTCTATTTATACTAAGGTGAAAAAACTTGACAAAAATTCCTCTGGGGGGTCAGTACGGGCCGCACAAAATGGATTGCGGCCGCACTAGGCTCTTGGACTTCAAATCCTGGCCCTCTGAACTTGGGCTCCACGGACCGCGCAGAGTGGATCGCGGCCGCGGAGGCAGCTAGCGCGGTCCGCACAAACATGACCGCGGACCGCATGGCTTTGAACATTGGCAATTTCAACTCTTTGAAGTTCTCTTCCGCGGACCGCACATAATGGCAGTGTGGCCGCGGAGCCTTCACCGCGGACCGCACAATGTGTACTGCGGCCGCGTTGCTTGAAACTTGGTTTTGCCATTCTCTGAATATACCTAGTGCGGACCGCACAGAATGGACTGCGGCCGCACTAGGTTTTATGCCTTATAATCTGCTCTCTGAATCTACCTAGTGCGGATCGCACAAAGTGTAGTACGGCCGCACTAGGCCTGTTTGTCCTGAGTTTGCCTTGTTTTTGGTACTTGTGCAGATTTCACTCCTTTTGAGCCGATCTTTGACATTTCGTCACTTTGTCGATCAAACCTGCAATCAAGCACAACCTATGAGACTTTTGGGACTATTTTGTAACAATTTATAACCAAAGCGTAAGCAAGAAGGGGCATAAGACACGTCAAAATCCCTAGTTATCAACTCGCCCAAACTTAAGCTTTTGCTTGTCCTCAAGCAAACAAAATAAGACCCACCCCTTAAGGGAAAATCCAAGAATTTTCAGCTATCCTAGAGTAACCTCAACAAGCATCAATTGGGACTAACAATTTCCCTCAATACGAATGCATCATTAACAACATTTAACTTTTGAAAAAAAAACTATGGATCAAGTGTGACACAAGAGTATCAAGAGTTGACTCAACACATGAAAGAACTCTTTCAATTACTTTAGTCATTGTGGAACCCAATATCACACATCCTCAACTCTCCCTAAGCACACCTCACCTTTAGAATAGTGGCACACAAAACGAGGTTGATGGGAATTCACTCATCTCTCTCAAGGAAAGGTCACAAGTCCGGCTCTAGGTACCATATGCTTGCCCCTTATGTAAGTATCCACTAATGTAAGCTTCATTCAACTCAAGATCATATAGGGCTTTTGTGGAATCATTGTGAAGGCTTTTGGTTCAGGGTAGGAAATGTTTTGGTCTAAGTGGGTTCCATCTTCCCTTAAGCACTTCTTTTGATTCATTTGGCACAATTCACTTGACTCTTTGAGTCATTTCACCTCTTTCCAAGGGGTTAGAGAGACCCATTGTTACTCTTTCTTATACATTTCAATTCTTCTCTCCTTTTTCAACTTTCCACACCTTTCTTTCTTTTACTTTTCTTGAATCCCTTTTTATTCTTTCTCACATTGAACTTTCTTTTTGTCTTTTTGCTTTTCTTTCTTTTTCATTGCCTTTCCTTTTCTTCATTTTTGTGCTCTTATACCACTTTGTTGTCATCCTCGTCTCTCCCCCCAAACTTATACTTTTTCCATGTGCTCAAGGAAAGATCGGGTGCCAAGAGAGTGTATCTTTTAGAACGGGTATAGGCTTGTAACATGGTTCTTGAAAGAAAAAGGTCTAAGGCTCAAAAAGGTTAACTAGGAATCATATCATTGGTAGGCTATGGAATTTTTTCAACTATCATTTGGATCAAGGATAACCTATAATCACTTCTCAAGTCAAAATTCACTTAGGACAACAAACATTCAGGGCAAGTTCTAGACCAATGGCTCGGGACTTGGACTCGCAATTCAATTACTCACCACACAAGCTAAGGGATTTCTAAAGACATAGAGTCGGGGGCCCACAACAACCTTAGATACGATTTGAGCATACAATGGTCCCGAAAAACCACTTGATGATTATCGGCCAACGCAAGAGTCTCAAGGCCACAACTTTCACCATCCTAAATACAACATTTTATCTTTGACCATGGGATCAAAGGCAAATGTGCTAGGCCCAAGTGAAGCTTTGCTTGAGGTACCCTTAACTATAAACTACCAAAAACAAAAACAAAAACGGACTCAAACCCTTAAGAAGGTTGTCATGCCATCTATCATTGGAAAGAGCCACCCGGTTCACACAATACCCCACCTTTGGAAAGAACCGTGGCATTAAGAAAACCAAAGGCTTATTAAAACGTCCAAAACAAAACAAAGGCTACGGGCCTATATAAGAAGCTAAAAATGAATTTTAAAAAAAATAGAAAATAGAATGAATATGTACAATAGGGGATTTGAATATACAACGGGGAATGAATATATACAATGATGTAACTTTATATACAGACCAAAGGAAAGATAAAAAGTAAGATAAAAGTAAATAAATGTAAGATTATATACAGACCAAATGAAAAATCAAGAAAGCATAAAATAGTATCAATATTTACAGTCATCCAAAAATAAAGGGCGCACCCCCTCGAATAAAAGCTGGCATTGTCCCCAATGCCAACTAGTCTAAATAAGCACCAAAAAGAGAGAAAAAGGATATAGATGACTCCCTAAGCCATGTCCGTCTGCATAGGAGTATGTGTGGTCCCTGGGTCCTCGGTATGCTCGGGAACATCAGACTGGTTCCTGGTATCCTGCTGCTCAGCTGCTGGGACCTGCGACTGGACCTGTACTGGCTCTGGCTCCGGTGGCTGACTGGATGAAGCCTCCGGTGGGTCCGCCAACTGGATGATGGCATCATCTGCTCTAGAGATAGTCATCCTCCTCTTCGGAGGCCTCTGTGTCTGCTCCGGATCTGTGGCTGCTACTGGAGCTGCTGCTGGAGCTGGGTCTTCAAATAATAAGTCTAAAGGCAGCTGGTCTACCTTCAGTCTATCCACATCTGCCCTCAACTCCTTCACGGACTCCCTGGAGGCCTGTGTCTTGCGTAGCTTATTGTGCTCCTTTGCAAGCTCCTTTAGAGCCTTGCCATGAGAATCCACTGCCTTAGCCAAATCAGACTGGGTACTGAGAATCTTTTCGTGGTTTTCTAGTATCTTCTTCAATGCTTCCTCAATGGACTGTGGGACCTGTACTGGATGAGGAGCTGACTGAGCTGCAATGGTGGAGGTCAAGGTGGACAACTTGGACGAAGCAGTATACATCCAGTTGTTTAGGCTCTGAAGTGTGGCTCAGCCGGTGGGCTGTGATAGGATGGGCCCGGGAAGATGGAATCTCCGGGCCAGTTGAAGTAGAAGGACCTGGAGGAATGTCAGCTGAAGTGGAAGGTCCTGGAGGCATAGCTGCAGTAGTGGAGGCAGGCTCAGAGGGGGCCTCTACCACAACTGGCTCTTCAGACTAACCAGTTGGGGCAGAAGTAGGTGCCTTGTAGTTCTTGTCCTTGGGGTTGTCTGGCCCCTTCCAACTATACCATGTAAATGGAACTACTGGTTTGGCCTTGACATCATAGGACTTCTTTTCCACCTCCAAGTCCCGGAAATACATAGAGAGGGTGTTGGGGTAAGGGTAGTTCCGGTCGTGCTCTCTACCCACTAAAGAGATAATGCGGGTCATCACATTTCCCACATTGATGGGGTATCCCGCCATGATGGAAGCAACCAATACACCCTGGTGGAGAGGAATGGTCTGGTCATGGGTAGTAGGGTCCAACCGACTGCAAACAAAAGTCAACCAACCCCTAGCCTCAAAGTTTAGGGTCCTCCTCAGTATTTTTACCCTCGCAGTCAACCACTCAGGAACGATACCTGGGATTGCCAAGTACTGAGCTAACCATGGACGGACCCCCCCGCCCATCTCCAACTTTGCCAGATATAGAGTCTCGTCCTCGTCATTGAACCCCAAATAATCATTCAGAGACTACCCGTCGAACAACACCTTTTTGTCTTGAACCTTGGTCACTTTGGAACCCTTGACGATGTGGGCCACATTACAATAAAATTCCTTGACCATATGTTCATTTGCATCTATACATGTCTCCATAAATATTTCCCAGCCCACTCTAGTCCTAAACTGCCTCTGCACGTCACGGTTGTGGGGTAATAAGTCTTTGTCACTGAAACTTCGCTCCGGTATCAACTTTCTCACCGGCCACCACTCCCTAAACTTGTGGTACGCTATCTCACTTACAAATCTATCTTCCCAAACATCTGGCTTCCTAGTTCGAGCAATGCCTCCCACCTGAGGCTCACCACCCCCAGCTCCCTGCACCTCCTCCTCATCTCCGCCTGCACTCTCCCCAGATAATGAAGCTGTGGGGGAGGTAGAGTCGTCCCCACTACCGGCTGCCGACCCCTCAAATGAATCAGAAACGACATTAACTGGCCTCCGGATAGTGGGTGATGGAGGAGGAGTATCAATAGTCAATTGGAAGTTGGTGAAGATATGAGTTGGGACTGGGTCGGAAGAGATATCCCTTGACGGTTGATACTCACTCCCCGAGGAATGGAAAGCAGCTCTATCTGTGGCTTTTATCAGCTTCCTGGTTTGTTTTATGTTTTCCCGAGCTTGGGAGTGAGTTTGACTATTCTCTTTCTTTTGCCCCCTCGGGAAGAATCACCTCTCCCGGGTTGTTTTGATCCTTTGCCTCCTCGTTGTTTAACCATTGTCTGCAGGCACAAACATCTAACTTTGTTAGTATCAGCAGAGACAGTGAGACAGATGTGTATAATGTATTGCAGAACAGAAGTAGAAAGTTGCAAACACAGTTGCAGGAACAGGCCAATGCGGACCGCACAAAATGGAGTGCGGCCGCTCAGGGACCACCGCGGACCACACAGAAATGACCGCGGTCCGCACAGGTCTAAGGTCCTTAAAAACAGATCTCTGAATCTCACCATCGCGACCCGCACAAAATGGTACCGCGTCCACGGTGAGCCAGTGCGGACTGCACAAAATATAGACCGCGGACTGCACAAAAACGACCGCGGTCCGCAGAGGGTGCCCAGGTATGGCACTAAGTTAGGGTTGTTGGGTTTTGCATTTAACCTCAAATTTTTACCTAATTAGGGTCCCTACTCAATTAACAGTCCATTATACTCAACTAGTACACAAATTTAACAATTAAACTAACCTAAGCTAACAAGTAAAGAAATACGGGAAGAAGAAGGAGCTACAGGCTAAGGAAGGCGAAAATCAAGTGAAATTACAAAATTAAACAAAGGGAAATGAATGAAATGTTACCAGATGTATGAGATGGAATGCAGTTAATCAATTTAAGGAAGAATTACAGTGAAGAGAGAGGATGAACAGTAAAAAGGAGCTCTGAGAGTTTAGGGTTCGAAAATGGTAAAAGGAGACCCTTGAGGTCTATATATAGAGAAACCCGTGGGACCCATTCTCAGCTACCAGCGCGGCCGCACAAAATGGACCGTGGTCCGCGCTGGGTTTGTTTAGAAGAAGTTTGAGAAGGCAACCTCTGCGGTCCGCACAAAATAGACCGCGGCCGCAGAGGTCCACCGTAGTCCGCACAAAATTCAATGCGGCCGCGGTGGCAAACTTCATAGAGTCCTCACATTGGCTCACACCAGTGCGGACTGCACAAAGTGTAGTGCGACCGCACTGGAAACTTCAGAGACTGAACAATTTTGCCATTATGCCCTGCACTGCATCAACTCAATCCCTGCAACATCTCACAATCAGTTAGCCCAAAAATCAATCCTATACTACCAAGAAAAATCAAAGTAAACAAAAAGAAAAACACATGGGTTGCCTCCCAAGAAGCGCCTGATTTAACGTCGCGGCACGATACGGGTTACCATCACATCATTTGAAATGAACAACAACCACCACATGGCTATCATCAAACTTCCCAAGATAATGCTTGACACGGTGCCCATTCACTCTAAAGACTTCACCACTTTTGTTCTTCAAATCTAGAGCACCAAACGGGGACACACATACAACTTCAAATGGTCCACTCCACTTTGATTTCAGCTTTCCCGGAAACAACCTTAGATGAGAGTTGAATAAGAGCACCAAATCACCAACTTTGAACTCCTCTCCACGAGCATATTTGTCATGAAGGTACTTCATCTTGTCCTTATACAAGGACGAACTATAGTATGCACGGAACCGGAATTCATCAAGTTCATTGAGTTGTTCAACACGAAGATTGGACGCAACATCCCACTCAAGATTAAGCTTCCTCAAGGCCCACATGGCCTTATACTCCAACTCCACCGGTAGATGACATGCTTTCCCAAACACCAACCGGTACGGTGACATACCAATTGGGGTCTTGTAAGCGGTCCGGTAAGCCCATAGAGCATCATCTAATTTCTTAGACCAATCGGTCCTATTGGCATTGACGGTCTTGGACAAAATACTCTTGATCTCCCTGTTAGACACTTCAACCTGGCCACTTGCTTGAGGATGATAAGGTGTAGAGACTTTGTGGTTGACACCGTACTTGGATAGCAAGGTATCAAAAGCTCTATTACAAAAATGCGATCCTCCATCACTAATGATTGCACGGGGTGTACCAAACCTTCTGAAAATGATCTTCTTTAGAAATGACACCACACTCCTAGCTTCATTGTTGGGCAAGGCCACGGCCTCAACCCATTTTGAAACATAATCATCGCTACAAGAATGTAAGTGTACCTACACGAGCTAACAAAAGGGCCCATAAAATCGATACCCCATACATCAAAGATATCAACTTCAAGAATTGTATTCAGAGGCATCTCCTCTTTCTTGGAAATCCCGCCCGCTCGTTGAAATTGATCACATCTTTTCACTAAATCACTTCCATCTTTGAACAAGGTTGACCAATAAAAACCACAACTCAAAACTTTCGAAGCCGTTCTCACCCCTCCATGATGGCCAACATAGGGGGATGAATGACAGGCCTCCAAAATACTCAATTGCTCTCCCTACGGGACACACCTTCGATCACACCGTCCGTGCAAATATTAAACAAGTATGGCTCATCCCAATAGAAGTCCAGACTATCCCGTTTGAGCTTCTTCCTTTGGCTAGAAGAGAGCTCACACGGGATGATGCCAGTCACAATGAAATTAGCAATATCCGCAAACCATGGCATATCACACATTGACACATAAAGTAGTTTCTCATCGGGAAATGTATCATTGCTCTCCAAGCCATCACACGGCCTTCCTTCCTCCTCCAAGCAGGACAAATGATCCGCAACTTGGTTTTAACTACATTTCCGGTTCACTATTTCCAAATCAAACTCTTGAAGAAGTAACACCCATCACATCAACCTTGCCTTGGAATCTTTCTTGGTCATCAAATACCTAAGGGCGGCATGGTCGGTGTGCACCATGACTTTGGCCCCCATAAGATATGGCCGAAATTTTTCCATGGCGAACACAATAGCCAATAATTCCTTCTCTGTCACCGTGTAGTTCCGTTGAGCTTCATTCATAGTCTTGCTTGCATACACAGGATGAAACATTTTGTTCACTCTTTGACCCAACCGCAACATCACTCGCGTCGCACATGAGCTCGAAAGGCAAGCTCCAATCAGGTGCGGTAATGATCGGGGTAGCTGTCAACTTATGCTTTAGAAGTTCAAAGGCCTCCATACATTTTTCATCAAACACAAACTTAGCATCTTTCTTTAGCAACTTGCAAAGGGGATTCACAACCTTCGAAAAATCCTTGATAAATCGCCGGTAGAACTTCGCATGCCCAAGGAAACTTCTCACCCCTTTGACAGAAGTGGGGGGAGGAAGCCTTGAAATCACCTCAATCTTGGCTTTATCTCTTTCAATCCCATGCTTAGAAATTTTGTGACCCAACACTATACCCTCTTCAACCGTGAAGTGGCATTTTTTCCAATTAAGAACGAGATTTGTGTCTTCACATCGGGCCAAGAGTGAATGCATCGTTGGAAGGTCTCCGGAGCATTGCACAACCCGAACGACATCCGGGAAAAAGCGAATGTACCATATGGGCAGGTGAATGTGGTCTTCTCTTGATCCTCCGGAGCAATTAAGATTTGATTATAACCCGAATATCCATGCAAAAAGTAATAAAAAGCTCGCCCCGCAAGGCGATCAAGCATTTGGTCAAGGAATGGCAAAGGGAAATGATCCTTGCGGGTCACCTTATTTAGCTTCCGGTAATCCATGCATACCTGCCACCCGGTAATGGTCCGAGTGGAAATAAGCTCATTGTTGTCATTTGTCACCACAGTCATCCCACCTTTCTTCAGCACACATTGCACCAGAGAAGTCCATGAGCTATCGGAGATTGGATACACCACACCTGCATCTAGCCACTTGATCACTTCTTTCTTCACCACTTCTTGCATTGCTTCATTGAGCCTCCTTTGATGTTCCAAGGAAGGCCTTGCATCATCCTCCAAAATAATTTTGTGCATGCAAAATGCGGGGCTTATTCCCCGAATATCTGCCAGAGTCCATCCAATTGCCTTTTTCCGCTTTTTGAGCACGGCCAATGTGGCATCTACCTGCATGTTAGTAAGACAAGAGGAAAGAATAACTGGTAAATTTGAATTAGAGCCCAAGAATTCATACCTGAGGTGTGGAGGAAGTGGCTTCAACTCCATCACCGGTGGCTCCTCAATTGATGGTTTGGTTGGTGGAGTTTTCCGATTTTCAAGATCCATAGACAATTTTCTTGGCTCATAGGAATAAGAGCCCATCCCATGTAAGGCATTGACGCACTCCACTCTGCTTGCATCATCATTGACATCAAGATTTAAGAGCACGACCTCAAGGGGATCCTCCAATGTAATCATAGAACTTGTGTCATCCACTATCACAACTATGACAATGTCCACAAATGAGTACACCTTGGTGCTATTGGGTTGCTTCATGGATTTGCAAACATGGAAGACGACCTTCTCATCACCCACTCGGAAAGTTAGTTCAACCGCTTCAACATCAACCAATGCCTTCCCCGTTGCAAGGAAAGGTCTCCCTAGAATAATTGGGACCTCATAGTCCACCTCACAATCCAAAATCACAAAGTCCGCCGGCAAAATGAATTTGTCCACCTGGACAAGCACATCATCAACTATACCCAAAGGACGCTTCATTGATCTATGCCATCTATAATCTCATGGAAGTTGGCCTAGGTGGCCCAATACCTAGAGTCTTGAAAATTGAGAAGGGCATTAAATTGATGCTTGCCCCAAGATCACATAAAGCTTTGGCAAAGTCTGAACTACCAATAGTGCAGTGGATAGTGAAAGCACCATGATCCTCTAATTTCGGGGCCATTGAATGTACTATGGCACTAACTTGGTGGGTCATCTTGATAGTTTCACAGTCCATTGATCTTTTCTTTGTAACCAAATCTTTCATGAATTTAGCATAACCAGGCATTTGCTCCAAAGCCTCCACCAAAGGCACGTTGATGGGTAAGCTCTTCATCATGTCAATGAACTTTTTAAATTGGTTGTCACTTTTCTGCTTGGCTAGCCTTTGAGGATAGGGGGGAGGTGGTCTAGGCAAAGGTGCCTTGGCTTTAGGCACCACCGGGTCCGGCATATCAATTATGTGCTCCCTAGGCGGGTTCACGGCCTCTTGAGTTTCCACCTCGGCCTCATCAATGTCAATCCTCACATCATGTTTCACCTCATTCTCAACCACATCTTCAACTATCACAGGTACATCATTTTCTCGCAACTCAACATCATCATCCACAACTTGCTTAT
Organism: Nicotiana attenuata; assembly: GCF_001879085.1. Taxonomy (NCBI): domain Eukaryota; kingdom Viridiplantae; phylum Streptophyta; class Magnoliopsida; order Solanales; family Solanaceae; genus Nicotiana; species Nicotiana attenuata. Next base: position 798,894 of record NW_017670282.1, read on the forward strand.
CTTTTGAGGAATGCACATCACCGCCTCTCCCACTTCTTGTTGTAACCGCCATCACATGATTGTTCCCACCCTTAGGGTTCAAAACCGTATCACTTGGTTGAGCACTCTTTGGGCGAGTTTTCAACGATTGAGATATTTGGCCTAATTGCACCTCTAAATTCCGGATAGAGGTATTGTGGGAAGCCAATTGAGCATCGGAATCTTGGTTCTTCTTCATCATTTGTTCGAACATCATTTCTATTATTCCCATGTCATTACCCGAAAAACTAGATCCTTGAGAAGGGAACGGGGGTGGATTGTTCGGTTGTTGGTACATTGGGGGCCTTTGAAAGCCTTGCCCCTGAGCCTTGGTTTCCATTGTTGTTCCAATTGCCTTGACCATTGTTGTTCCAGTTGTTGTTATTACCATTCAAATTCTCTTGGTTGCCTTGATTGTTGTTCCCCCAGTTACCACCTTGGTTGTTGTTGTTCCAATTACCACCACCTTATTGTTGATTGCCCCAATTACCTTGGAGTCGCCAGTGTTGGTTTGAAGAGTTGCCTCTATTGCCTTGATAGTTATTAACATATTGTACCTCTTCATTTTGCTCATCATAGCCATCATTTTGAAACCCATCATACTCATCATCAAATTGCTACGAATTCCCTTGGTTTTGTTGCCTTCTTTGCCTTCTCTTGTTGGCAAGCATACTCACACCTTCCATAGCATTCACTTGGCGAGGGTTTTGGACTTGTTGCAACTGTGCCTTAGCCAATTGGTTCATAGAAGTTGTCAACTCCGCTATGGCCTGTCCATGGTCATGTAGTTCCTTGTGCAAATGGATGACCGTTGGGTCACCTTGGGGAACATTCGCTCTACTTTGCCATGCGGAGGATGTATCCGCCATCTCATCAAGAATCTCGCAAGCTTCGTCATATGAAAACTTCATGAAATTTCCCCCGGGCAATTGATTGACTATGCATTGATTTGTGGTATTGATGCCGCGATAGAAGGTTTGTTGAATCACCACCTCGGTCATATCGTTGTTTGGGCATTCTTTCACCATTGGTCTAAACCGCTCCCAAATCTCATGCAAAGGTTCCGTGGGTTCTTGCTTGAAAGCCAACATCTCATCTCGAAGTGCCGCCATGTGCCCGGGTGAGAAAAATTTAGCAATAAATTTATCCGCCAACTCATCCCAAGATGTGATGGAATGGTTAGGGAGTCTCTCTAGCCAATCCAATGCCATTCCCGAAGTGAGAACGGGAAAAGTCTCAACCTAAGAGCATCTTCGGACACATTCGTCTGCTTGCTACCCCAACATGTATCCACGAACCCTTTTAGATGTTTGTAGGCATTTTGATCTGCAGCGCCCGTGAAATACCCACGCTGCTCATGTAAAGTCAACATCACATTGGTTAGCTGAAAATTGCCCGCTCGAATTCTGGGAGGGACAATAGCACTCGCATACCCTTGATTTGGTAGCACCCGAGGAATCGCTCTTGGAGGTGGCGGAGGAGGGTCTGGAACGTTGTCATTAGCATTGGCCTGGCGGCCTCGTCGTAGTCCGGGAGGTACAAGAGGCACCTCATCCTCTCCAATTTCATCAACCTCCTCCCCTGCAAACACATTTCCAAGAGGGTCATTCGCGTTTAAAGCCATTTGGTACTTGTAGTAATCACACACGCAAATTAGTAAATAAGAAGGAAAGAAGAACAACACACAAAACTAACTAAATAGATAGCCAAAACCATTAGCTCCCCGTCAACGACGTCAAAAAGTTGATCGCTGCCTACTCCGCACCAATAAATGGTAGCAAGAGAGGGTCGCAATAGCTTTTACCCGATATGAGGGTCGGGATCGAATTCCTCAGGGAGCTAGAAACGGAGTTGATGTATCTATCTAGTCTAAAATCGTGTAATTGTTCCAAATGTCACTTCCAACATTTTCGGGTTTTCTTTTATAAACTACTATTATAAAACTACTAATTAGAATTGAAACTAGATTACGCTAAGAGATAATTGCTAAGAGTTGTATCTAATGGATTAAGGGGCACTACGGTAGTGACTTTCACCTAGGTGGCTAATTGACGGGTAATTGCTTCTAAAACTTGATTGACATGATTGGGGAAATATGTATAACCGTTGCACAATTTTACCCACTCTCACACCTCTCGGTAGAGAGAGTGATTTTGCCTAATTGACTCTCGAGAGACCAGATAGGTAGGCAAATTATCTCAAGCAACTAGGGTTCAAGTCGGGTAATTACTCTCTCGAGGTTTAACCCTTTAAAATGGACTATCAATTCTCTTGGTCCATCCAAATTCCTTGTTGTGTCAATTTTGGAGACTTAGGCTCTCTGTCTCTCAAGAAGAGCCAAGTCAACTTAGCACAAACCCGTGTTTGCAACCACCAATTCATAAATTAAACCGTAAAATTGACCCAAATACAAACACCCATAGTCAATCTAACCATAAATCACAACACCCATCAATTACCCACACTAGGGTTGAGCCACAACCCTAGCTAATGGATTTAGCTACTCATGCTTGAACAAGAAAATAGAGAAATAGATGAAAAAGAAGACATATTAATTAAGCACTAAAGTAAAATACAGGAATCTATCGTTAAAAGTAAGCTAAGATGCCAAAAATGGATACAGATGATGTTCTCACGAGCGCAACTGCTAAAATAAAATAACTGATGCCTTAAAAAATGGAAAAAAAGTTTTATTTATACTAAGCTGGAAAAACTGGACAAAAATGCCCCTGCGGGGTCAGTGCGGGCCGCACAAAATGGACTGCGGCCGCACTAGGCTCCTGGACTTCAAATCCTGGCCCTCTGAACTTGGGCTCCGCGGATCGCGTAGAGTGGACCGCGGCCGCGGAAGCAGCTAGCGCGGTCCGCACAAACATGTCCGCGGACCGCATGGCTTTGAACCTTGGCAATTTCAACTCTCTGAAGTTCTCTTCCGCAGACCGCACATAATGATAGTGCGGCCGCAGAGCCTTCACCGCGGACCACACAATGTGTACTGCGGCCGCGTTGCTTGAAGCTTGGTTTTGCCATTCTCTGAATCTACCTAGTGCGGACCACACAGAATGGACTGCGGCCGCACTAGGTTTTATGCCTTATAATCTGCTCTCTGAATCTCCCTAGTGCGGACCACACAAAGTGTAGTGCGGCTGCACTAGGCCTGTTTGTCCTGAGTTTGCCTTGTTTTTGGTACTGTGCAGATTTTACTCCTTTTGAGCCGATCTTTGATATTTCGTCACTTTGTCGATCAAACTTGCAATCAAACACAACCTATGAGCCTTTTGGCACTATTTTGTAACAATTTACAATCAAAGCGTAAGCAAGAAGGGGCATAAAACATGTCAAAATCCCTAGTTATCAGTACCCAACTCTCACTGCACAGCTCTCCAAAACTGCGAAGTGAACTGATTACCTCTATCAGAAATGATGGAAACTGGGACACCATGCAGGCAAACAATCTCTCGGATATAAATCTCAGCTAATCGCTCTAAAGAATAGGTAGTACACACAGGAATGAAGTGCGCAGACTTGGTCAGCCGATCCACAATCACCCAAATAGCATCGAACTTCCTCAAAGTCCGTGGGAGTCCAACTACAAAATCCATGGTGATTAGCTCCCACTTCCACTCTGGAATATCTAACCGCTGAAGCAAGCCACCCGGTCTTTGATGCTCATATTTCACCTGCTGACAATTGAGACACCGAGCTACAAATCCCACAATATCCTTCTTTATTCTCCTCCACCAATAGTGCTGTCTCACATCCTGATACATCTTCGCGGCACCCGGATGGATATAATACCGCGAGCTGTGGGCCTCCTCCCGAATCAACTCCCGAAGCCCATCTACATTGGGCACACATATCCGGCCATGCATCCTTATTACCCCGTCCTCACCAATAGTCACATCTCTGGCATCGTCGTGCTGAACTCTGTCCTTGAGGACAAGCAAATGAGGATTATCATATTGGCGCTCTCTGATGCGATCAAACAAGGAAGACTGCGAAACCATACAAGCTAAGACCCGACTGGGCTCCAAAATATCCAACCTCACAAACCGATTGGCCAAGGCCTGAACATCAACTGCAAGAGGTCTCTCCCCAATAGGAATATATGCCAAACTGCCCATACTCACCGCCTTCCTACTCAAAGCATCGGCCACTATATTGGCCTTACCCGGATGGTACAAGATAGTGAAATCATAGTCCTTTAGCAGCTCCAACCATCTCCGCTGCCTCAAATTGAGATCCTTCTGCTTGAACAAGTGCTGGAGGCTACGATGATCAGTAAACACCTCACAAGACACGCCATAAAGATAATGCCTCCAAATCTTCAATGCGTGAACAATGGCAGCCAACTCTAAATCATGAATAAGGTAGTTCTTTCTCATGGTGCTTCAACTAACGAGAAGCATACGCAATCACTCGACCCTCCTGCATCAACACACACCCAATACCAACTCTCGAAGCATCACAATACACTGTATATAAACCTGAAGTTGATGGCAAAACTAACACTGGAGCTATGGTCAAGGCAGTCTTGGGCTTCTGAAAGTTTGCCTCACACTCATCCTACCACATGAAAGCGGCACCTTTTTGAGTCAATTTGGTCAAGGGTGATGCTATAGATGAAAATACCTGAACGAACTGACGGTAATAACCCGCCAAACCAAGAAAGCTGCGAATCTTTGAGGCTGAGGACGGTCTGGGCCAACTCTGAACCACCTCTATCTTCTTCGGATCAACTTGAATACCCTTACTGGAGACCACGTGCCCCAAGAAAGCCACTGAATAGAGCCAAAACTCACACTTGGAGAACTTTGCATAAAGCTTCTGATCCCTCAACCGTTGCAATACCACTCTCAAATGCTTCGCGTGCTCCCCCCGACTACGCGAGTATACCAGAATATCATCAATGAATACAATGACAAACGAGTCGAGATAAGGCCGAAACACGCCGTTCATCAAATGCATGAATGTTGCGGGGGCATTGGTTAGCCCAAAAGACATTACAAGGGACTCATAATGACCATATCCGGTCCTGAAAGCTGTCTTAAGAATATCTGAGTCCCTGATCTTCAATTGGTGATACCCTGACCGGCGATCAATCTTGGAGAACACTCTCGCTCCCTGAAGCTGGTCAAATAAATCATCAATACAAGGCAAATGATACTTGTTCTTGATTGTAACTTTGTTCAACTGCCTGTAATGAGTGCACATCCTCATCGTGCCATCCTTCTTCTATACAAATAGAACAGGCGCACCCCAAGGCGACACACTAGGTCGAATGTACCCCTTATCAAGGAGTTCTTGAAGCTGCTCCTTCAACTCTGCCGGCGTCATACGATACGGTGGAATAGAAATGGTCTGAGTGCCCGGCACCAGATCAATACCAAAGTCAATATCCCTGTCCGGGGGCATGCCCGACAGGTATGTAGGAAACACATCGGGAAAGTCCCTCACTATTGGAACAAAATCGATACTAGGAGTCTTTGCACTGGCATCGCTCACAAAAGCTAAGTATGAAAGACAACCTTTCCCAATTATCCGCTGGGCCATCAAAAATGAAATCACCCTACTGGGGACAAAATTAGTCGAACCTCGCCACTCAATCCGTGGCACACCCGGCATAGCCAACGTCACTGTCTTAGCATGACAGTCCAATATAGCACGACACGGAGATAGTCAATCCTTGCCTAATATCATATCAAAGTCCACCATACAAAGCAGCAAAAGGTCCACTCAGGTCTCCAGACCCCCAATAGTCACCACATACGACGGATATACACAGTCCACAACAATAGTATCCCACCGGAGTAGATACTCGGATAGATGAAACTAGAGACTCACGGGGCGTATCCAAATAACGAGCAAAATACGATGACACATATGAAAAAGTGGAACCGGGATCAAATAACACCAAGGCATCTCTGTGGCAAACTGAGATAATGCCTGTAACCATGGCATCTGAAGCCATAGCATTTGGTCTGGCTAGGAGTGCATAGAAACGGGCCTGACCACCACCTGATCTACCTCCCCCTCTGGGGCGACCCCTAGCTGACTGACCCCTACCCCTAGCTGCCTGGGCGGGTGATGAAGTAACTGGAGCTGAAGTTGAGGACTGACCCCTCTGGTGAGATAAACCCCCAAGAAGACGAGGACACTGTCTCCTCATATGTCCAAACTCTCCACACTCATAACAACTCCCAGGTACGGGGAACGGGACTGAAGGGAACCCCTAGCACTGGGATGACCAGTAAAAGGACCTGGCATAGAAGAGCCCTGAACTGATGGAGCACGGGAGGAACTCTGGGTTTGAAGGTCACTAAGTGATGAATGGCCTTGATGAGAACTATGAGAACCACTGTAGAGTTTATCAAAATATACAACTCTAAAGCAGCCACGGGATGGGCCATGTCACAATCCCTACGGGTGCATGCCCACACGCCCGTCACCTAGCATGTGCGTCACCCCATTTATCAAAATAGTACGAAATTCCAGGGTTTCATACCCTCAGGTCTAGATTTACAATCGTTACTTACCTCGAACCGGACAAAAATCTACTCCGCAATGCCCTTGCCTCTCAACTCGATCTCAAATCGCCCCGAATCTAACCAAAATAAGAATCATATCATCAATACATGCCAAAGGAACAAAGCCCAGGCGAAAATTATCAAATTTAATCATAATTCCCGAAATTGGCCAAACCCGGTCCCCGGGCCCATATCTCGGAATTCAACAAAAATCACAAAACAAGAAATCCCATCCACTCACGAGTCTACCCATATCAAATTCACCAAAACCCAACATCAAATGGTCATCCAAATCCCTAAAATTAACTCTCCAATTTTCCTCCACTTTTCCACCAATTTCCACCCCAAATTCCCAATTTAGATGTTAAAAATCAAGACAAAATGATGGAATTTAACAAAAAATAAGTGAAGAAGACTTACCCCAATCACTCCTCTGAAAATCCCGTCTAAAATTGCCTTCTTTTGAGCTCTCTATCGAAATTTGGAATTATGAACTCAAGCCCTCATTTTTGAACATAAACATTCTGCCCAGACGTCTTCTTCTTCGCGGACGCAGTAGTGTCCTCGCGTTCGCGAAGCACAAGCTGCCCCAGACCAAAATTCTCTCCTTCGCGAACGTGAGGGCCCACTCGCGAACGCGAAGACCACTCAGCTCTACCCCACGCGGACGCGGAACACTCCTCGCGAACGCGTAGCCATAAACTCATGAACCTTCACGAACGTGGGACCTACATCGCGAACGCGAAGAACAACTCGGCTGCCCCTCTCATCATCCCTTCACGAACGTGGAGCCCTTTCGCGGACACGAAGAAGGATTTCTCTACAACTAAATACCAGAAAATCCGCCAACTTCCAAAACCAAGAATTGGTCTGTTAACTACTTGAAACTCACTCGAGGCCCTCAGGACCTCAACCAAATATGCCAACACATCCCATAACCTCATTTAAACTTAGTCAAGCCTTGGAATTGCTCAAAACAACACCAAAATACCAAATCACCCTCGGATTCAAGCCTAAGGATTTCAAAACTTCTGAATTCTGCAAACGATGCAAAAACCTATCAAACCTCATCCGAATGACCTGAAATTTTGCACTCACGTCACAAATGACACAATGACCTACTCTAACTTGCGGAATTCTATTCCGACCCCGATATCAAGATTTCTATTGCCGACCGGAAAACGCCAAATTTTCATTTTCGCCAATTCAAGCCTAAATCTACCACGAAACTCCAAATTACATTGCGAACATGCTCCTAAGTCCAAAATCACCTAACGAAGCTATCCGAACCATTAGAATTCACATCCGAGACCTTCTACTCATAAGTCAACATCAGGTTGACTTTTTCCAACTTAAGCTTCTAAATAAGAGACTAAGTGTCTCATTCCATTCTAAGACCGCTCCGAACACAACACAACCAACACGATATGATCAAACACAATTGAACAACACATAAGGGAGAAAAAATGGGGGAAAGGGGGTTGTAACTCATGAAACGACTAGCCGGATCGTTACAGGTTATTTTAGAAAAACTTCCTTAAATGAGACACAATATAAACAGTGGCCTCAAATAATCGTATTTATGCAAATCTCTCTTTTCAATCTCATAGGCCATTGGTGAAAATTGCATGGGGCACCTTATTTGGTCGCCCCCTTTTAACTTATACCCGGTTTGTTTTTCCGTTTGCTTTCGTACCCATTTTTTTTTGTTAAAAGCATTTTAAAAAGACAATTTTGCCCTTCAGGACTATTGAGAAAACTATAGACTGCAGGACAAAACTTCAGCATGTTTTGGCATGAAGTTTTAGCAAGTGAACTAAATAACTTAAGCATGTTTAGTCTGAAGTTTTTGCAAATGAACTAAATAACTTAAGCATGTTTAGTCTGAAGTTTAAGCAAATGAACTAAATAACTTAAGCATAATGATGTAAATAACTTAAACATGTTTGGTCTGAAGTTTTAGCAAATGAACTAAATAACTTCAGCATGCATTAGCAAAAATTCATTATAAAAGTATATAATGCAAGACAAAAACATAAGCATGTTTAGTCTGAAGTTTTCGCAAATGAACTAAATAACTTCAGCATGTTTAAACTTAAGTTTAGCAAATGAACTAAATAACTTCAGCATGCATTAGCAAAAACTCATTAGAAAATTACATACTGCAAGACAAAAACTTAAGCATGTTTAATTTAGTCTGAAGTGTTCGCAAATGAACTAAATAACTTAAGCACTCATGAAAAAACTGTAGACTGCAGTATAAATAACTTCAGCATGCATTAGCATGAAGTTTTAGCTTCAATGTAAAGCAACTTCATGCTATATTATCATAAAGTTTTAGCTTCAACACGAAACAACTTACTTCTACATTAGCATGAAGTTTCTGCTTTTTTGATAAAGCTGCTGAGAGGAGAGGTGGAGATCTTTTTTCATGAATGAGGTTGTAGATCACGCGATTTATTAGGGGTGTAAGTGTCATATTATTACGGATTTTTTGTCAACTGGCTGCCAAATCAATAATTTTAAAAATAAGGTACACATTAAAAAGTGGAACAAATATAGGGTACGACTGTAAATCCCTCTAGGCCATAGCCTCAAAAGTGAGGCCCAAATATTGCATCCAAATCTTCTCAGTGAAATTGGGCTAAACTAAACATGTGAATCAAAATCACATTAGACCCATGCTTCCATTCTTGAGTTTCGAACGTATCCAACAAAGGAAAAATGACACTGTATAGCCGCTGTAAAAATAATAGTCAAAAAAGTGTATAAAGTTTGTATAATTTTTGTATGTATTCGTCTACCAGATGTAAACAGTTTCTGACGCGAGCTAAATGTGATAATACCCCATCGGCAAAACCCAAATATAGAACTCTTACCCTAAAATTCCTTAAATTAATTAAATTTAGGCAACTGAAAAATAAATATGGAATTTTTACACTGTATAGCAGCCCATCTAATAAAAAAACCGGTGTATGTATAATATATCTATAGTTTTGTATAATTTATGTAATATACTAATGAGTATAAATATATTTTATCGAATGATCAAATATGTAACTTTCCTAAAAAATTAGTCTTGCAGGATACTTATTATTCTTACACTGTACGCAGTACGTTAAACTAAGATTTTAAATACTTTGGAATATCTCAATTTAGCTAAGTGGAATCAACTAGTAGCTTGAAATACGCAACACTTCATCTTATATGAACATCCAAACCAGCCTTGTAAAGTCCTAAAATGTGTCACATCAGTGCTTTACTCCTATAATATCTCTGCTAAAATACTTAAAATTAACAAACTGAGGTGGAACAACCACTAGTCAAAATATTTATCAATTTCTGTACAGCTTTGATACAATATATAAATAAAACCGGGATTCTAGTTGATCAAGATTTGAAGGGATACAATCGTACTTTTGTTATTAATGTCCGTACTGCTAGCTTAATATGTATCACTTACATCTCTAAATTAAAAAAGGCAACATGGTACATTAAGTTCCGTTATGGCCTATCAAAAGGGTGTTTATTTTATGTATTTTCATATTTCTGCAACAACTTATTTCACAGCTTGTAACCTCTAGGTCACACAAGGACAATAGGTCCAAGGGACGAGAGACACAGAGGCCTACGTAAAGGGTTGTTAACTTAGCTGTGCCAAGGGGCGAGCGGGAAAGATATTCCCTCTCCGTTTATTAAAGAATGTATATATTTCCTTTTTAGTGAGTTTCAAAAAGGTTAATAACAACCCTCCTAAATGTACTTTTGGTCAAGTCCTCGAAGAATTACTATAAGATTGTATCAAGTTTTCTCTCTCTAAAGGATGAGCAAAGAAACCACCTTTACTGTTACCCTACCCACTTCTCAAATTCCTCCCAAGCCTCCATACATCACAACCAATATTTCCATTAATGGAGAATCAAGGATCAGCCCTAGTTTTCCTGCTCAGGATACTCACTCCGTCAAAGATAAATTACCCATGGACACTAACCTTCATAATATCATAATCCTGTTTGAAGCTTTCCTCCCTAAGCCTATGAAACGACCCGACTGGTCGTTTTACTTTTAGAACCCCGTCCCTCCCTAAATAAGACTTTTTGCGCATTCCTTAACTAATTTACGATCTGCGGGGATGGTTGGTTTGGGATTTGGAAGAGTTTTAGTTGTAATAGGCACACTTGTTTCCCAAAAATTTCTTAAAAGGCTAAGTTTGACTATGGTCAAGTTTTTTAGTAAACGGATCCGGACATGTGTTTTGACGGTCCTGGAGGGTCCGTAGGAAAATATGGGACTTGGGCGTATGCCCGGAATCGAATTCCGAGGTTCCTAGCCCGAGTAATAAATTTTTGTTAGAAATTGTTAAACTCAAATTCAAAGGATTTAATGAAATTAAATAATGCTTGATCATATTGGTATCGGGCCCGTATGTTGGTTCTGGAGCCCGATACAGGTCCAATATAACATTTAAGTCTTGTTTGTGAAATTTGGTGAGAAACGGGACTGATTTGACATGATTCAGACGTCCGGTTGTAAAAATAGGAATTTGAATGTTCTTAAGGATTTCATGCGTTTTGGTGTTGAATTCAGTAGATTTAGATGTTATTTCGGCGATTTGATCGCTCGGACAAATTTGTATGATGTTGTTGGAATTGTGTGAGTGTTCGGAGTGGAGCCCCGAGGGCTCGGGTGAGTTTCATGCATAGATTGGGAGTAGAAAACACACCAGATTTCTGGTGGTTTTGGTTGCTGCAACAGATCTCGCAATTGCGAGATATTGTTCGCAAATGCGAAAATCGCATTTGCGAGGAGGGCTTCGCAATTGCGAAGGAGCCCGACCCAGGAAGAGTTCGCATTTGCGATAACTCTGCTGCATTTGCGATCCCATCAGAAGTCGCAATTGCGACTCCTGGGTCGCATTTGCGACCACTGCAGCATAGCCCAGGCTTCGCATTTGCAAGGCTTTTATCGCAATTGCGATCTCGCATTTGCGAACCTGGTGTCGCAAATGCGACATCAGAGGCCTGGGCATAGCTTTTAAAAATGAGACTTAGGCCATTTATTTCATTTCACTTCTACACTTGGGCGATTTGGGAGCCTTCAAAGAGGGGATTTCAACCTAGTATTGTGAGGTAAGTTATTTCTACTTAATGTGAGTTTAATACTTGGGTTTTGGGTAGATTAACACACTAAAATTAGTGAAAATCATGGGGTTAGAGCAAAAACCTAGGGTTTTGATAAAAGTTAGATTTAACCACGAAATTTGTTATGAAATGAAGTAGAAATCATATATAATTGCTCCTTAGGTTCTAAAGAACAACTTTCTTATAAAATTCTCGGAATTCGGGCATGTGGGCCCGGGGTCGGATTTTAGGAAACTTGTGATTTGGGTTGGAAAATTCCTTTAACAGTTAGAATGCGATCTCGTGAGCTTGTATTAACTAGTTCCTACGTCATCGAATTAGTTTTGGATCGTTCGGCTCCAAATTTGAGGGTTTGAGCACGTTTTTGGTATTGGAAGTATGCTTTGGAGCGAGGTGAGTCTCCTTTCTAACCTTGTAAGAGGGAATTGTCCCCATAGGTGAATTAATTGAACATATGTGCTGCTATTTGTGGGGGATACGTACACACGAGGTGACGAGAGTCCGTGCGTAGCTACTATTATGCCTATGTCCAGGTAGTCTAGGACCCAAAAGCATGCTTACTTGGAATAATTGTAAATTTATTGATGGCTTAATTTGCTTAAATCATATCGAAGTGGCAAATGATTTTCTAAAAGAGTTAAACTTCATTTTCTTGACTTGTAAAAGAGAAATGTACACCTCCTTGAACAATTGTTTCCTAGATGAAGTCTTGATTGACTTTTTGAATATGTGTTTCTATGTGTACCTGCGTCGCATGTATGATTTGCGAGCAGGGTGATTGTTTATTTGTATTTGACCGCGTCGCATATATGATTCACAAACGGGGTAATAGATGCATCTATAGTTCGCCATCCGACCCCCTGGCAGTGCACAGTTTAAATATTGTTAGATCGGGATGTACGACCTCGGCATGATTTGCGCATTCTTGTATTGCTTGCCTTGAAATTTATCGAAGTTGATATTGTTTCCTTCCCGGCTTGAGAGTAAATGTATAAATGATGAAAAGAAGTTTGGGAATTCCCTATAAGAATGATTTGTTTATTTGCTTTATTCTACTGAATTACCATCATGTTTATAAAAATCCTCGATTTACTATATTATTGATGTATCATTATTGGACCACTAGTAAGTGTCGAAGTCGACCTCTCATCTCTACTTCTTCGAAATTAGGCGGGATACTTACTGAGTACACGTTGTTTTCATACTCATACGACACTTGCTGTGCATTTTTGTTGCACGGGTTCATGTGTGGCTAGTGGCTTAGCGGCATAACGACATGGTTGGTACGGAGACTTAGGTGAGCTGCATTCATCGAGACAACCCGCAGCCAGCAGAGCCTCCTTCAGAGTATTGTGCTGTATTTTCATTTCTGTCCACTTTGTATTCCGAACAGTTGTTGTATTTTATTTCATTCCCTGGTAAATGCTCATGCACTTGTGACACCAGGTTTTGGGATGATTATGGGGTATTTTGTATTGACTTCTTGACATTTATATTTAATTTGAAATAAGTATCTTTTACTAGTAAAATTGAAGGAATGATCAGAGTTTTCACAATTATTTAAATGAGAATGTAATTAAGTATTTATGGTTGGCTTGCCTGACAGCGGTGTCCGGCGCCATCACGACCCTTAGTGGATTTTGGGTCGTGACAACATGGTATTAGAGAACTAGGTTTCCTTAGGTCTCACAAGTCATGAGCAAGTCTAGTAGAGTCTCGCGGATAGGTACGAAGACGTCTGTACTTATCTTCGGGAGGCTACAAGGCTGTTAGGAGTACTTTCCTTCTTGATTCCTCATTGTGCGGTTTGAATCCTTTGAGGCTTATGCCTTTATTTTCTTCCTATACAATTTCATGCGACGTGGAGTTCTTGTTATAAATCAAGAATTGAGAAATTTTAAAGGTACTACAAAGATGGTACCGGATGCTTCTCCCGGCGTAGTTGGTTTGACTATTGTCGACGCCTTGTGGAAGGATATTATATCGTTTCGGCTTAATAGCGGTACTTCTGAGAGCTCTGAGGCTAGGCACAAGTTGCCATGATGTTTATGAACGGTTGTCGCATAGTATTGATGTGATTGTAGGATGCTTGCCTACGTTTCAGGGCAGTGAATGAATTGAAGGGAGGTTTGCTCAGTGCATGATTTAGAGATTCGGTATTTTATTCCCGGTGGGGGAAGACAATCGGGCTAAGAATGTTCAGATTTGGTTTGATGGAGTAACGAGGCTTGGTATTTGCAAGTGTGGTGGAATTCTCGTCTGTGATAAGGGGCCGTTGTCCTTGTTGAATGTACTAAGTTCGCCGGTGTCAAGACCTTCTACAATTCACCTTTGGGGCAGGATATTGTGAGATAGTATTGGAGAAGCGGCTCTCAGAGATCGTGGGGTGCGGTGGTTCAGGATTGAATGTGTATTTCTAATGCCGACTGCTCGAGGAAGATGATCTTCGCAAGGGTTTAAAGGTTAGTAGCGGTCTGTTGCTTCAAGTGCTACTGAGATAGATTTTGATCTAAGGCATCAGTTGAGCAGTAAAGGATGAGGAAGGACGTGTGGGAAGTGTCATGCGATGGTTAAACTTCTAGAAGGCCAGGTGTAAGAAGCAGAAGTAGAATAGTTGCTTAAAGAAGAGGGTTTGGCCAAAGTGGGAGAGTGGCAGAGTAGCACGAGGATTCAGTAGCAGGATAACTACATCCCTTGAGGAATGTTTGGAGTGATTTGGGAATTTTAGTGGTCGGTGATAGAGTCTACATGCTTAATTTGAAATATTGGCTAGCATAACGGTGGGAGATTTGATATGACGGAAAGGAGCTGCTTGATATGAACAAGGATACAACATAACTCTGAATTGGAAGATATTGTCGCACATTTAGTTGATAGGTTATGAATGGCGTAGTGATGGTGCCTCGTGCTGCAGCGTTGAAAGATGTCAGCGCGTGATCTCCACAGATGGGTTATCTCCTATGAGCAGATAAGCGGTCGCGTGGTTGGCGAAACTTCTGCGAAGAATCCTACTGCTATCTAATATGTGAATGTTGCTAGAGATTCAGAGTGTTCATGAAACGCTAAAGGAAGGATTTCACGAAATTTGGCGGTTTGATTGAGCAAGGTCATGTCAATAAGAGATAAAGAATCTTGGTAGGCTCTGGAGTGGTGTAATAGTGGATTCAAGCTAAGTGTGAGAGTCCCACCGCCTACGGTTGGATTGCATGGTCGTTTATTTATGAGGTTTCCGGTTATTAGCATATTGATGGGTTATTTCAGCTACGGGAAAAGAACATAAGAGGTAATTTGAGCAAAGGAATTGTTAAGGGTGTGCTAGGGCTGGCCTTATTGGCTCATGTCCAGATTTGGGGAAGGATTCAGGAGTTATGCCTTGTATAGATGCAGGTTTCAAGGAAAGTGATTCAGCCGGGTGCTTCGTCGAGAGGGTATTCATGTGCTAGAAAATTCATGGAGTTGATTATATTCGGGACCAAGTCAGAGTGGGTGGCTCTCAACAGCGGTCCTAGTGGATTCCAAAGTTAAAGTGTGGTGCTTAATGATTTCGAGTCTATAAGTATGGTTTGGAATCGAGCCTTTGTAGAAGATTATGATAAGGGGCTCAGAGTGTTTTATGATATTGTCGTCTTGTAATGTAGCATTGGGAGGAAAATGAGGAAAGGACTTCGGATTCGTAGAGGAATTATCAGAATGGGTGTATCAGTTGAAGATGCAAATGTGCGCGCAAGGAGGGTATGAAACGGTTCATGGGCTTGGAGACAATGTGGTCTCGAGGAATGGAGTCGCTCAAGATGAGTGCGGATTTAGGTTTGTGATGTAAGGAATGGAGCTATTATTACCTCTAAGGCAAGTTAAGGATAAATTAGAAGAAATCTAATTGGTTGGCCATGGTTGAATTGGCATAATGGTGGTGGTGATCAGTGCCTTCAGCGAGAGTTAGTTATGTAGGTGATTTGTGGCGATACGTGTGAGGCTTGTCGGCCGCCGTAATTGATTTTATTCGGAAGTATCCTAGTGTTATGGCCGGTTATGTGTAGGCGGATTCCGGAAGGGCTATGGTGGCTTAGACCACAACTCGAAGATTTACATGTTCTACGATAATGAGAATTCACTTATGTATTGTTGTGGGTCTCCTGAAATGTCTTAAGTGAAAAGTTTCTATTTGATGAAGTATTAGTCCATTAGTGGTTCCGGGGTTATGACAAAAATTGTGTTCTATTGCATGGCTTGTTAGGGGCAGTGAACGGTATGAAATTTGAAGGTGAGGATCAAGGTTGCGGTTCGGTGTTTGACGAAAATGTCACGAGCTCGGATGAGCATGAAAGGGGTTTGAATGATTAGAGTAAGTTGGCATTGTCTTCAGCGTCACCTGGGATCAGTGTTTTGTGAAAGAGGCTTTGCATCCTGGTTATGGATTCTTGATCGCTTTTTCAGTGTTAGTGCGGCCGATGGTATGGATGTGCAGAATTATTATCTGTTACAGAAGGTCGTGGGAGCGTGTCCCACAGGAAGATTTTATAAGTGTGGCATGTAGTCACTTGATTGATTGGAGAATGAAACCAAGTATGAAGATTGTGGTGACATTGTTAATTTGAGAATTTATGCCTGGAGGGCACTCGATTTATGGGGTTGTGGACTGTGGAGGATTACTTCGGGTATGATGGCTGTTCTTGTATGTCATGGGAAAAAGGGGGTTATTATGGACCCAGAAAAGATTATTGGCCAAGTTCGGTACGATCAGAATTGGCTTGAGGTCTGTGGATGGATTTAAATAGAAATATGGGCTCAATATCATGCCGAATGTGTTCATTTCAGCATAGCTCTCCTTATGGAGGAGTATTCGGACGTTGGATGTTATTTCTTCGTAGGCTATTTCATGTAATGCTATATTGTGCCATGTGAGTTGTGAAACGGCTTGGTAAATTTCTTATGTGTTGAGGTTCCGCGTAGCGATGATCTTATGCGAACATGATGACTCTTTAGTTTCAAAACATTTATCGTACTTCAGTTGTGCTTGAGTTTGCTAGCTTATGGTGCTATATGTCCCTCAGGGATGGTTTTGTGCACTTAGCGTGCTTGTGACCGATATTCAGTATTATGTTGTAATGAGCAAGTTAGCTCAATGTGTATCTCCTTATGCGAATTTTATGTGTGAATCGGGTGTCACGCCGCCACAGGCATGTTATTTGGATCGGGATGCACGCCGTAATAGTATAATGTTGAGTGGAGTTTTCTATATTCTATTTTGTGTGTTTTGTTCCCATTTTTTTTCCGAGGGTTGGGTAGTCCCTTCCAGAGTTCGTTTTCTTTATGTATCATGTTCGAATTGGTAGCCTATTGGTACATTGTGGCAGCATATGAGACTTTTGGTCAGGTCTGGGGTGCCTTGTTGCCTGAGTAGTTTGTACTGGGTAGGACAAGGTTATTGGATCTAGGATCAGTGCGGTCAGATTATATGAGGTATATTAAAGAGAAAATGCCATTATTTGGTTCATAATAAGGTAATGATTCTTGTCAGGAGTATAGAATCAACGATTTGTCGGCTCGGCAGTTAGTTATGAGTTCTTCACGTCTCTTCCGTCGTCGCGGTATTGTGAGAGTTGGAACAAGACTTATATATATCCTAAGGTGCATTGGGAGCATCATATTCGTGGAATTTCAGCTATTATGATCAGAGAATGTTATTATGGTCCAGTGAATGATGTGGTGCATGGTGAGAATTCGGCAAAGGTATGCAGTCACGTTCTGGTACACCGTGTAGTGATTGATACGGTGTTCATGTATTGGAAGCAGGCCTGGCAGAGAATTTCGGATGTTGAAGCTGGGTTCTAAGCTCATTTGTTCAAATAAAAGAGAATATATTCGGATTTGCTCGAGCTAATGTGCTCAACTGAGTTGTGGTTGCACGGGTAGGTGCACAAGGTGTTTAACCGTGATTTCAGGCAACTCCAACGCAGTTCTTATCACATTCGAGGATGAACGTATGTTTAAGTGGGAGAGAATGTAACGACCCGACTGGTCATTTCGCTTTTAGAACCCCGTCCCCCCCCCCCCCAAATAAGACTTTCCACGCTTGCTTTAACTAATTTACGACCTGCGGGGATGGTTGGTTCGGGATTTGGAAGAGTTTTAGTTGTAATAGGCACACTTGTTTCCCTAAGATTTTCTTAAAAGGCTAAGTTTGACTATGGTCAACATTTTTAGTAAACGGATCCGGACTTGTGTTTTGACGGTCCCTGAGGGTCCGTAGGAAAATATGGGACTGGGCCTATGCCCGGAATCGAATTTCTAGGTCCCTAGCCCGAGTAATGAATTTTTGTTAAAAATTGTTAAACTGAAATTCTAAGTATTTAATGAAATTAAATAATGCTTGATCATATTGGTATCGGGCTCGTATGTTGGTTTCCGAGCCCGGTACAGGTCCAATAAAACATTTAAGTCTTGTCTATGAAATTTGGTGAGAAACGTGACTGATTTGACGTGATTCGGACGTCCGGTTGTAAATATAGAAATTTGCATGTTCTTATGGATTTCATGCGTTTTGGTGTTGAATCCGTAGTTTTAGATGTTATTTTGGCGATTTGATCGCTCAAAAAAGTTTGTACGATGTTGTTGGACTTGTGTGAGTGTTCGGAGTGGAGCCCCGAGGGCTCGGGTGAGTTTCGTGCATAGGTTGGGAGTAGAAAACACACCAGATTTCTGGTGTTTTTTGGATGCTGCAGCAGATCTCGCAATTGCGAGATATTGTTCGCATATGCGAACATCGCATTTGCGAGGAGGGCTTCGCAATTGCGAAGGAGCCCGACCCAGGCAGAGTTCGCATTTGTGATAACTCTGCCGCATTTGCGATCCCATCAGAAGTCGCAATTGCGACTCCTGGGTCGCATTTGCGACTACTGCAGCATAGCCCAGGCTTTGCATTTGCGAGGCTTTTGTCGCAATTGCGATCTCGCAATTGCGAACCTGGTGTCGCAAATGCGACATCAGAGGCCTGGGCATAGCTTTTAAAAATGGGACTTAGGCCATTTATTTCATTTCACTTCTATACATGGGCGATTTGGGAGCTTTCAAATAGGGGATTTCAACCTAGCTTGTGAGGTAAGTTATATCTAGTTAATGTGAGTTTAATACTTGGGTTTTGGGTAGATTAACACACTAAAATTAGTGAAAATCATGGGGTTAGAGCAAAAACGATGGGTTTTGATAAAAGTTAGATTTAACCACGAAATTTGTTATGAAATGAAGTAGAAATCATATATTATTGCTCCTTAGGTTATAAAGAACAACTTTCTTCGGAAAATCTCGAAATCCGGGCGCGTGGGCCCGTGGTCGGATTTTAGGAAACTTGTGATTTCGGTTGGGAAATTACTTTAATAGTTAGAATGCGGTCGTGTGAGCTTGTATTAACTAGTTCCTACCTTGTTGAATTAGTTTTGGATCGTTCGGATCCACAATTGTGGATTTGAGCACGTTCTAGGTATTGGAAGTACGCTTTGGAGCGAGGTGAGTCTCCTTTCTAACCTTGTAAGAGGGAACTATCCCCATAGGTGAATTAATTGACCATATGTGCTGCTATTTGTGGGGGATACGTACGCACGAGGTGACGAGAGTCCGTGCGTAGCTACTATTATGCTTATGTCCGGGAGTCTAGGACCTAAAAGCATGCTTACTTGTAATAATTGTAACTTTATTGATGGTTTAATTTGCTTAAATCATATCGAAGTGGCAAATGATTTTCTAAAAGAGTTAAACCTCATTTTCTTGACTTGTAAAAGAGAAATGTACACCTCCTTGAACAATTGTTTCCTAGATGAAGTCTTGATTGACTGTTTGAATATGTATTTCTATGTGTACCTGCGTCGCATGTATGATTCACGAGCAGGGTGATTGTTTATTTGTATTTGACCGCGTCGCATGTATGATTCGCGAGCGGGGTAATAGATGTATCTTTGGTTCGCGCCATTCGACCCTCTGGTAATGCACAGTTTAAATATTACTGGATCGGGCCGTACGACCTCGGCATGATTTGCGCATGCTTGTATTGCTTGCCTTGAAATTTATCGAAGTTGATATTGTTTCCTTCCCGGCTTGAGAGTAAATGTATAAATGATGAAAAGAAGTTCGGGAATTCCCTATAAGAGAAAGATTTGTTTATTTGCTTTATTCTACTGAATTACCATCATGTTTATAAAAATCCTCGATTTACTATATTATTGATGTATCATTATGGACCACTAGTAAGTGTCAAAGTCGACCTCTCGTCTCTACTTCTTCGAGATTAGACGGGATACTTACTGAGTACACGTTTTTTTCGTACTCAAACTACACTTGCTGTGCATTTTTGTTGCACAGGTTCATGTGTGGTTAGTGGCTTAGTGGCATAGCGGCATGGTTGGTACGGAGACTTAGGTGAGCTGCATTTATCGAGACGACCCGCAACCAGCAGAGCCTCCTTCAGAGTATTCTGCTGTATTTTCATTTCTGTCCACTTTGTATTCCGGACAGTTACTGTATTTTATTTTATTCCCTGGTAAATTCTCATGCACTTGTGACACCGGGTTTTGGGATTATTATGGGGTATTTTGTATTGACTTCTTGACATTTATATTTAATTTGAAATGAGTATCTTTTACTAGAAAAATTGAAGGAAAGATCAGAGTGTTCACAATTATTTAAATGAGAATTTGATTAAATATTTATGGTTGGCTTGCCTGACAGCAGTGTCCGGCGCCATCACGACCCTTAGTGGATTTTGGATCGTGACAGCCTACTTACCAAGAAGCGCAATCATCAGAGCCTATGGACTGTAACAGGCGTGATACAGATGTAATAAATGAATGTTACAGTGTTAGCCTATCGTCAGAAGATCTTCAGCGCGCATTATCACCCTTGGAAATACTCGGTCATCATCAAATTCATGGGTAGGCATATTGTGCACCATTACCTAAGGAGGAATGTCCAAGAACAATGGAAGACTACTAAGAACTTCACATTAATTGACTTAGGTGCAGATTATTATATCACACAGTTTACTAAGAAAGAAAATTTAGCCAAAGTCTTGCACCAGGGACCTTGGTTCATTAATGGACATTTTCTATCAGTACAAAAGTAGGAGCCAAACTTTGTGGCAACAGAACCTAAGCCCCTCCATACGACCATCTGGGTTCGCCTTCAACATCTCCCTTCTGAATTCTATGACGGTGTGGACCTTCAAAAAATTGGCAAAACAAATGGAAGATTATTAAAAGTTGATGGATGTACCTCGACTTCCCTACGAGGTCGATATGCAAGGCTTTGTGTGAAAATTCCTATGAATCAGCCAGTTAAATCCTTTATCTATATTGGGTCGCACAAGCAGTCCATTTTTTATGACGGACAAAACTTCCTATGTAAGAAATTTGGAAGACTTGGCCACGCTAATCTCCACTGTCACTCCTCTATGTCATTAAAAAGTCCAAACATCCAGGATCAGTTGAGTTCCCAAATAATACAACAGCAGCCATGTGGGGGAAGAATGGCAAACAATTTCCTTCAACAAGGCTAAAATAAAGGGCTCACGTCCACAACCAGTTGCAATTAATGAGTCGGCAACCCTAGGTATTAATGCTAAAATTGTCAATGCAGATACAGGTAAGTTTCTCCAAACTCAGAAACTTAAATTTGTTGAAAAGGATCCTAAGGATAAGTCTGTCAAAATTAAAGGATTTTATCATAATCACGCAAGTAATAAGGAACCCTCCTATGATAATCCGCCGTTTACCGATAACAAATTCTCCTCCCTAAAAAGCATGCCCACAGTTTCTACTAACGACAACAAACTAATACCAATTGAGGAAACCATTGACCGATGTCTGGAGGTTACGCTTAGCACACCTGATACCATCTACCTACACGTGGTAGATACTACGTACACTAGTCCTTATAATTTGCAATCATTAGATAAAAACCAGCTTAGTAGTAATCCGTTGAATGATAATGTGCTTAGTGAAAAATAGGTCTCTAATACCACAAACCAATTAACCCGATAAAAAAATGCAAGAAACCTACTGCCCCACTACCATGCAATCCCCCTCATTAGATAAGACTCCTCTTAACCCTAATACCTCCCTCAAACATTTGTCCAATGAGACATTAGGAATGAAACAAATGGACATAACCCTAGACATATGGAAACTACAAAATCTTTCCCAGATCATGCTAAAACCTTTACGCTCCCCCCCCCCCCCCCCATGAAATTAGAACCTACTCTTATAAAGATGCCTACTGCCTCTTCCTCCATCAAGCATGCTGATAGCAAAATATAGTCTATAAGTTCTAAAGAGCCTCAATATGCCGTGATTACCATTCTCTCTGAGAAAAAGAAATAGGCTGATCTAAATTCTTTGCCAAACACCAATACCAACAATGAACAACCTCTCTCCCCTCACTACCCACCTGCCAAACCCAACGATTTACAACACATCTCCAATCCTACCCCCAAACTACCATCCCCTATCCTCGATGGAGGCAGGACTAATGGGGTTTGCAATCTCGTTTAACATGGAGATCAATGGCCAGGATACTGTCCTAGAAATCCAGAATACTCCATATCTTGCACAACTAAAATTGGAAGGGGTGACTGGCTATGAACAACTACATAAATCAAACATGGATCAACAATGTGCTACAACCCCTAGCACCAATGATGAAACACAACCTGATCCAACCCATGCAGAATCACTGGAATCTACCACCTCATGCGAACTCACAAACTCCAATGAAGCTCCCTCTGGACCTTCCTTTCTTCTTAAATCAACTCCATATTCACACCATGTGACACACATGCAAACCAAACTCACCCCAATCCGTAGGCCAACATCCCAAACCAGATGGAAGTCAACCCCCTCACAATGATCAAGGACAAGCAGGAAACCCAATAGAGGAGGAGGAAGAGATGGAGCCTCTAAACATGGATCGACTGTGGAATTTGCAATCCTATACAAGGTAAAGGTGCTACTCTTCAAGGAAATATTAAGCAAGAAGTTCATATTCAGTTGTCCTCTCAATGTATAAATGCTCCATGGACATAAGGCCAACAAGGGACCCAATAGTAGGTTCTTATGCAGTGATCTTAGTCCCTTGCAGAAGGAACAACCCCAATTCCAATATGGAGGAGGAGATGACCACGAACTACCAACAACCATTAAGGATGAATAGAGCCACAAGCATCATCTTTTGGAATGTTCGTGGAGCAAATAATGATGATTTCTGTAGAAACTTTTGGGAAATCATTGACACTCACAAGCCCCGTTTAATTGCATTACTGGAGACTAGGATGGGCTCCCATGCATCTCTGTTGAATGACTTCAACTTCACAGATATGATCGAGGTCCCTGTTGAAGGACAAGCTGGAGGATTGGTCATTCTTTACGATCACAAAGTAGTCACTGTTAAAAACTTTACTAGGAGGAAATCCATGCTATGATTGAGGTACTCCTCTTTCATTTTTCTTGGCTCCTAAGCACTATTTATGCTAGCACTAATATTTATGATAGAGAAATTATGTGGCAATACTCAGAAAATATTGCAAGCACTTTTAATGGAGCATGGTTAGTATGAGGGGATTTAACTGATATAACCATGTCATCTGAGAAGTTTGGAGGCAGAAAGGTTAGCCATTCTAGAACCTCTAGGATATTGAACCACATTAATAATTGTAGAGTTTCGATATAGGTTATAAGGGCTATAAGTATACATGGTCTAATCATAGAAAAAGGCGCAATGGTTTAATTATGGAAAGATTGGATAGATTCTTAGCTAATGAGAAATGTTAAATGTTTTTCCTGTCTCTTCAGTAACCCACCTGCCCAAAACCTACTCGGACCAAAACCCATTACTTCTCAAACTTAATTACTTCACCAATAACCCACCATAAAAGCCTTTTAGGTTAGAGAATATTTGATGCATACACCTCGATTTTGTCAACATAGTCCGCTCAAACTGGGAGAATTATAACTTAAGGATCGCCATGCGTAGTTTTGTCACAAATATTAGAGATTAGAGTAAGAATACTTTTGGAGACATCATTAGCAAGTAAAAGAAATTTTTTGCTAGGCTTTCTGGTATACAATGCTCTCCTTACTATGCTACTAGCCCATTCCTTCAGAACCTAAAACTTTCCTTACAAAAGGACTACGATAACTACTTGAAATTAGAAGAATATTACTGGAAGCTTTGATCTAAGATCTAATGGCTCAACGATGGAGATGCAAACACGAGATATTTTCACATTTGTTCCTCTAATAGAAGAAGAAGAAACCACATCAGCTTTTTCAAAGATAATTTAGGGAATTGGATTAACAACCATAATGATATCTTGTTACACGCCTAAAACTACTTTGAAGATGTTTTCACTACTTACCACTATCAATCTATAAGACTTAGTTACCCAACAAGTTTTGATACCTTAGACCTTTCCTTCCTTGATAGACCCCTTCTAGATAGTGAGGTCAACAAAGCCATATTCTCTTTTAAGCCCTTTAAAGCTCCTGGTCTAGATGGACTTTATCCCTTCTTCAACCAAAAATATTGGAACATAGTTGGCTCTAGTCTTATTAATTTCTGCCACGAAATCTTTAGCTCTTATTGTATTCCGCCAAAAATTAATAACACCTATCTATGTCTCATTCCCAAATTCCCCAATGCCAACAATCAAAATTTTTTTTAGACCTATCAACCTTTGCAATACCATTTACAAAGTTATTACTAAAATTTCACTAATAAACTGAAACCCTTCCTGGAAAATATCGTTAGTCCCTTCCAAGCTAGTTTTCTTAAAAACAGGTGTGCTACTGAGAACGCTATTCTAACACAAGAAATTACGAATAACTTCAAGAAGAGTGCCAGTGAGAAAGGAAAAATGATCTTCAAAATAGATTTGGCATCGAATAAATACACGAGTGGACTTTTAATGACGTCAAAGTTGTCTGAAATTTTTACAGTGGATATAAAATGTATGTATAGAGTTCTTTTTTGAGTGATTTTTGCAGTGAAGATAGAGGCTTATATGTTAGTGGCATAGATGGACCGGAAAAAAATAGTGATGATGGGTCGTGTAGAATTTTGTCTGTGTGTTAGTGCAATGCAGATAAAGTGGTGAAGATGGACCGGAAAAAAAGTAGTAGACGAGTGGGTCGTGTAGATGTTTGTCGTGTGTGTTAGTGCAATGCAGAGAAATGGTGAAGATGGCCGAGAAAAAGCCTCAGATAAGCTTAGCGGAAACTTTAGATAAACTATTAAAAATTGTAAAAATAAAATGGAACTATCTATATAAGATCAAAGTTTTGATTATTTGCTAAATTTTTTTGGATGGTCTCACCCAACTTTAGTGGATACTTTGTGAACTTTTGCAGCCTTTAGGGCAAAATAAGCACACTCATACAGTCATACTTTGTACAAAACTATATGCTACTGCTTTTGCTTCCATCTTTGATATACGCGATTTTCTTTCATTTTGTAAAATTAGAGCTCATCTTTTATTTTGCCTTCTCCACTTCGTGAGTTACTTCTTCTCTTTTATTATGGTGTTTCTCAAGAACCAATATTTTTTTCTTTCATTTTATATGCTCCCTCCGTCCAATTTATGTAGTGGTTTTTGACTTTCGAAGGTCAACGAATTTTCTTTTACCGTAATCTTTTTATGTTTTTTAAGAATTTGAATTGATAAAACTTGTGAAAAATTAAACAACACAGTCAAAATTTACCCATGGTAAGACCTACTGTTTGGCTCAAAAGTTAACGATGTACTTTATAAGCGATAAAACAATCAAAAAATAGAGAAGGGGNATTGATGATCTTTGTGCAATGCTTTCGGAATGCAACCTAGTTGGAAATATGAAGGAGTGGTGGATTGACTCTGGAGCCACTCGACATGTTTGTGCTGTCAAAGAAGCATTTGCGACTTACTCTACTGCTGGACCCGAAGAAGAGATTTCCATAGGAAATAATCCAACAGCCAAGATTGAAGGTTATGGGAAGATATTCCTGAAGATGACTTTTGGCAAGGTGTTAACGCTCAACAACATTCTTCATGTTCCTACTATTAGGAAT
Organism: Nicotiana attenuata; assembly: GCF_001879085.1. Taxonomy (NCBI): domain Eukaryota; kingdom Viridiplantae; phylum Streptophyta; class Magnoliopsida; order Solanales; family Solanaceae; genus Nicotiana; species Nicotiana attenuata. Next base: position 824,668 of record NW_017670282.1, read on the forward strand.
AATTTAGTTTCTACTTCTTTACTTGTAAAGAATGGGTTGAAATATGTATTTGTTTCTGATAAAGTTGTTGTAAGCAAGAATGAAATATATGTTGGAAAAGGCTACCTCACGGAGGGCCTTTTCAAACTCAATATAATGGTTGTTGACAGTATGAATAAAATTTCAGCTTCTTCTTATTTATTGGAGTCAAATGATTTATGGCATATTCGTTTAGGACATGTCAATTATAAAACCTTGCGGAAGTTAATTAATTTAGAAGTATTGCCTAAATTCGAGTGTAATAAATCGAAATGTCAAATATGTGTTGAATCTAAGTTTGTAAACATCCTTATAAGTCTGTTGAAAGGAATTCAAATCCTTTAGACTTAATTCATACTGACATTTGCAATATGAAGTCGACACCATCTCGAGGTGGGAAAAAGTATTTTATTACTTTTATTGACCATTGCACTCGATATTGTTATGTTTATTTGCTTAATAGTAAGGATGAAGCAATTGAAGCATTTAAGCAATACAAGAATGAAGTAGAGAATCAATTGAATAAAAAGATCAAAATGATTAGAAGTGATAGAGGTGGAGAATATGAATCTTCGTTTGCAGAAATATGTTCGGAATATGGAATTATCCATCAAACTACTGCACCTTACACACCCCAATCCAACGGAATTGCGGAAAGGAAAAATCGGACATTAGAAGAAATGATGAATTCTTTATTAATAAGTTCCGGATTACCGCAGAGTTTGTGGGGGGGGGGGGAAGCTATCCTTACAGCTAACCGAATACTCAATAGAGTACCCCACAGCAAAACGCAATCTATTCCATATGAAAAATGAAAAGGAAGAAAACCCTGTTAGTTTGTATGGGTCCACCAAATCGTAGAGTACTTGGTCCTCTACAAGGTTCTACTGAGAGTACTTAATAAAACAGTATGTAAATGAGGCAGAGGATTTTTACGTGGAAAAATCCCACACAAGGGGATCAAAAAACCACGACCTACACCTGTAGGCTTTTAACTTCACTAACTTGTAATCTACCTATTACAAGCCACTTTACAATACTTCCTATTGCAAAGGAATTACTCAACTAACTTGTGGTACCTTTACCACAAGCCACTTTGTGACTATGCTAGTTACAAAGGCTTTTTCTAACTTGTGATGCTATCACCACAAGCCACTTTGTAACTCTACGATTACAAAGACTTTTCCTTATGACTAAATCTAGTCACAACATAAACTCAAGGAGTTTTCGGATTTACAAGAGGATTCCTAATCAAAATGCTTCTAGGTAAGCAGTTTAGGAGATACAGTAAGTACAATAACAAGGTTACAACTCAACTAAGACAACAACAATCTATCTTTTAGGAACTGGTCCGTAGTAGTGTTCAACCTTGTTCTTCAAGCTTGTGAGGATTTATTTTTCTATTTTTGCAAGAGACTTGAATGAGAAACAGAAGCCTTCCAGTCATGTATTGTATAAAGCTCATTGTGGGTACATCTTGATCACATCACTTGAAGTTATGTGAGTACTTTGTTTGGTTAGAGAATGAGTGGGTGAACAGTGCAGTGCAGTGCGGCAGAAATAGTGCCGTCAGTCACTTCATTTCCAGCTTGACTTTGTACTGCTATGAGGAAACCACAAGAGCATCAGGTCCTTGTGTTGGTTCCTAGCTCCTGAAGCTGTAGCAGTTCACCTTTAGCTGGAATCCGTTAAAACTTGCAGCAATCCAAGTAGGTCAGGTTCCCTATCTGGTTCTTAACAGTAAGTTTGTTAGATCATCAAAACATAAGGTAAGAGTATTTAAGATCTATCAATTTTCCCCTTTTTGATGATGACAAACTTAGTACTTAGTTCCCCCTGAGACTATGCCTTGTCGTAACAAAGGTTTAGATGATAGGACTCAGTAACTTAAGAACCAGTTCCCCAATGCGTTCCCCCTGAGTCCTATATTATTCTTTCCCCTTTTGGCATCATGAAAAAGAACAACAACACAAAGAAGTCTAGCTAAGCTAACTCGTGCCACATATATGCACACAAACATGATAGAGAATAGAACACAGAGAAAGAGTACTGGACATAATAAAAAAGGATTCATATTAATAATGATTTATATGCCTCTGCCTTTTGAAAAAGGAGGAGGCAACATTGGACTTGTTAACAGGAGCAGCAGTAGTACATCCCAACCATCAAAAAGAAAACAAAAAAACATCCACCAAACATCAACAAGAAAACAGAGAAAACAAAAGAAACATATCCAGAAGACTGGTCACTGAAGGGGTTTTTAGGGGGCACTAGGAGGAAAAGGCTTGGTAGCTGCAGCAAGTGTTTGGAGAACAAGGTCTATTCGGGCGTTTCCCGACTTTTGCTCATTGAGCAGTTCAGCCTTCAGGTTCTCAACTTGCGCCCTGAGATCAGCATTTTCCTGTGTCAAACGAACCACTTCATCATTCGACATGGGAACCCCTCGGGCTTGCTGACCTTCCAGGATAGCATTCCTGGCCTTCAACCGACGAATTTCCTCAGCTGCAGAGTTCTGGGCATTGATGAGCTGAGAAACAGTTGATGTACTTCCTACCCCCCATACTTTTCCACACACTCGCACTCTTCCAAGGTTGTCTGTGAAAATGTCTGCTTTCGAGTTCCCACTTTACCCATTCCCAGTGGAACCTTAAAGAATTTGAACACCGGAGTAAGCAAGAATCCATAGGGAAGCCCATGATTACCGTCCTTGAAAGTGGCAACCTTCTGCATGTGTTCAATCATTATGGCAGGCAGACTCATAGGATTGAAACCGTCCAGTTGCTCCATTAGGAATAGGTCAGACTTGGAAGTCACGGACCTCCTTTCTGCTCGAGGCAACAGGACTTTGTTAACCAACTCAAACAGCAGCTGGTAGACAGGGAGTAGTGCTTTCTTATGGATCTGGTCCCCTTTCTGATTAGCATTGTCTTTCACCACTGCATTTCTGAAGTTATACTGACAAACATCTCTTACACTCGACACCCCAACTGTAGGAACTTTCAAAATCTCTCCAAGCAATTGCACATCAAAGACGATGTCTACCCCATTGACCAAGGCACATACATGATCAGTATCAACTGGAAAGAGACTAGCGAAGAAACTTTGTACCTCCTCCTCATACACTTTAGGTGCATCAATGTGAAAAAGATGCACCCATTGTTGAAACTCGACCATTTCCAGAATTTGGCGCATTCCGGCCATCTCAGAGATTGCGGGGTCAAACGTACGACCCAACAGGACCTTTTGATGCCTCAGACGCTCAGAGCCAAGGCTGACTTCACTTCTCATTTTCTTCACAGAACTAGGTTCTTCAATAGTTTCAGACTTGCGTTTCCTAAGCTTTTCTCCACTGATTTTGCCTTTTCCCTTGGACTTCACTAGTACATCCTCATCACTCACTACCTCCTTCATCTTGGACTTAGATGTTGACCCTTTCTCCATTGAAACAGGCTCTGCCTTTTTCGAGGACCGCCTAACAAGGGTACCAGGTTCCTCAGGAGTTCCTTCTTCCACCTCGACTACAGGGATAGCCTCATCACTAACAGGTACACCATCCTTCACCAACTTTCTTCTTTTCTTCTTACTACTCTTCTTGCTCTTTTGGAGAGCAGAGTCGTAGGCCACTTTGACTTGAAGCCTGGTAGTAGGTCGCTTGATTTCAGACTCAGGGGTGGAGACAACCCTTTGCTTACATATGAACGCATCAAGGGCCACGTTGTCCAGGTCTTCTTCATCACTAGATCGCATTTCAGGTGCTTGAATTTCCAGGGGCACAACATCGAATGCAGGAACAACACTGTCCTGGGGATGAGAGCCCTGACCTGGGTCCTCCGGAGAGGAATCAGGTTCCTCATGTGGTGCCCCAGTAGTATCTGCTACTGCATCCCTTTCAACAGCCATAATGGCCCCTTCTTCCCCCACACTGAGTGACTCATTTTTCTGGGAAGTAATTTCATGCAATATCCCATCAGCGGATACTACAAACACAGTTACGACATCCTTCTCTTCTTCAACCGGTGCTTCCACAACCATGGAATCGGCGGCAACGACGGCAGAACCCTCTGTGAACTCAGTATTGTGACCTTGTTCTCCACTTAGGGTTTGACTGGTGGGAACAACAGACGATGGGGAGAACGGAGCAGTAGTTTCAAGGGTTTCTGAGTTGGGAAGAGATTGGGAAACTGGGGAAGGTGTGACTGCAGCAGCAGGAGTGTTAGAGGGTGACGAAGGCTCAGTGAAAACGAGAGGTTCCATAGATGGGTCAGTGATAGTCACAGCTGAGGCAGAGAGATCGGAAGTTTTCTCAGCCATTGAAAGAAGTGGTGTGACGATCCTTCCCTTTTGGGTGATTCTAGAGTAGGACTTATGGTTAAGAAGAGCAGAAGAGAGGGTTTTTAAAAGGAGAGGATAATTATGAAGGGAGAGGAATAGGCACCAGTTCTGAAACGGCGGTTGGGCGTGGAGAATTGCGATGTTTCAGAGGGAGATGGAACGTTTTGAATTGAAGGGACGTGACAGCAGGATCTGAAAAGTTGATGACATGGCAGTTGTATTTTGTACCCTTTTTAAGATGTGTATTAAAAGGATGCACAGAGCTACTAACCTTTAGTACAAGAACCTGGTTCTTGATTTTTTTTTGAAAAGAATCAATCCTCTTTTATCAGTCATGCACTGCATCTATCGCTTCTATGCTCATCATGCGTGTTTACCTGCAACGGTATTGAAGTGAGTTAGACAGGGCCAGAAAACACTTTGAGCCAGTTATTTCTTAAGGATACGAGCCAGCCAAAGAGGAATCAGGTTCTTAATTTGGCTTCAACAGTCCCAGCTTTACTCTGTTTCTTTCAAATTGTTCCCTACTTAGTGCTTTGGTGAAAATGTTTGCAATCTGATCTTCTGTGCTGCAGAACTTCATACATATCAACCCTTTCTCCACATTATCTCTCAGAAAATGATGCCTCTCATCAATATGTTTTGTCCTTTTATGTTGAACTGGATTCTTGGCCATGTTGAGTGCACTAGTGTTGTCACATTGGAGGGGCACACTCTCAGTGAGTACCCCAAAATCCTCCAGTTGCTGCTTGATCCATAGAAGTTGAGCACAACAGGATGCTGCAGCTACATATTCAGCTTCAACTGTTGAAAGAGCCACTGAATTTTGCTTCCTTGTACCCCAAGAGATAAGACATGAACCTAAGAAGTGAGCCATTCCAGAAGTGCTTTTTCTGTCCATAAGATAACCTGCATAGTCTGCATCAGCATACCCAATCAGATTAAAACTGTCACCTGATGGATAATACAGCACCAGGTCCTGCGTTCCTTTGAGATATCTCAGTATTCTTTTGGCAGCCTTCAAGTGAGATTCCTTGGGATTTGATTGAAACCTTGCACACAGCCCCACGCTGAAAACAATATCAGGTCGACTGGCAATGAGATAGAGGAGAGACCCAATGATGCCTCTGTATATTATTTGATTCACAGGAGATCCAGTTTCATCCATGTCCAGTCGAGTGGCAGTTGCAATGGGAGTGTCTATCACCTTTGACGCTTCCATGTCAAACCTCTTCAAAAGTTCCCTGATGTATTTTTGCTGGCAAATAGAAGTACCCTTTGGGGACTATTTTACTTGAAGACCCAAGAAGAAGTTTAATTCTCCCATCATGCTCATTCCAAATTCACTTCCCATAAGTTTTGCAAATTCTTCACACAGAGAGTCAGCTGTTGCCCCAAAAATGATATCATCAACATAAACCTGAACAATGAGTAGGTTCCTTCCTCGTTTCTTTAAGAAAAGAGTGTTGTCAATTTTCCCTCTTTTAAAACCATTTTCTAAGAGGAACTTTGACAGTCTTTCATACCAAGCTCGAGGAGCCTACTTTAGCCCATACAGAGCTTTGTCCAGTTTGAACACATATTCAGGGTGCTCATGACATTCAAACCCTGGGGGTTGCTTCACATAGACTTCTTCCTTAAGGAGTCCATTCAAAAATGCACTCTTGACATCCATTTGGAACAGGGTGAATTCCATATGAGATGCAAAAGCGATTAGAATTCTGATAGCTTTCATGCGAGCCACCGAAGCAAACGTTTCATCATAGTCAATCCCTTCCTCTTGATTGTATCCTTTGACCCCAAGCCTAGCCTTGTTCCTTGTGGTAATTCCATGTTCATCAAGCTTGTTTCTGAATACCCACCTGGTTCCTATAATGGTTCGATCTGGGGGTCTAGGTACCAGGTGCCACACATTGTTTCTCTCAAACTGATGCAGCTCATCTTGCATGGCTGTAATCCAATTTGCATCTTTCAAGGCTTCCTTGATATTTTTGGGTTCTATCTAGGAGAGGAAGGCTGAGAAGGCAAGTGAATTTCTAGCTCTTGACCTGGTTTGTACTCTAGAATCTAGAGGAGTGATGATGTTTTCTATAGGGTGAGACCTTTGGTGTCTCCAGTTAGACGCCTGAGGTTCATTCTGAGAGGAGGAAGGTATGTTTGGCTGATTTTCCTCTATCCTTCTTTCGGGTGCTAGTGGAGTTCCCTAAACTGCATCAACCACCCTTTCTTCAGCTTCTGTGGTTGCGATTGAGGTGCTTGGTTCTGTTGATGATGAGGCAGCATCGTCCTTATTTGGCTCCTTTACTTGATTCATCATATCTGCCTTTTCGTTTGTCATGTTAATGACTTCACCAGGAACGAGTAAAGGTTCTCCATCTTGATCTTCCTCAACACTCTTCTCAAATGATGGATAAGATTCATCAAAGATAACATGGACACTCTCCTCAACACATTGAGTCCGCTTGTTATATATCTTGTAAGCCTTGCTTTGAGAAGAGTACCCAAGAAATATTCATTCGTCACTCTTGGAATTGAATTTCCCAAGCTGATCCTTTCCATTGTTGAGAACATAGCATTTGCATCCAAATGTTCTTAGATGAGTCAGCTTGGGTTTTCTTCCATTCAACAATTCATAAGCGCGGTCTTATTCAGAAGTCATCTAATCATGCATCTGTTCACTAAATAGCAGGCAGTGTTGACAGCTTCAGCCCAGAAATTCTTTGCAATTCTACTGTCAATCAGCATTGTTCTTGCCATTTCTTCGAGAGTTCTGTTCTTCCTTTCTACTACTCTATTTTGTTGGGGAGTTCTAGGAGCTGAGAAGTTGTGAGTGATGCCATTTTCATTACAGAATTCATAAAATTTGACATTGTCAATTTCTGTCCCATGATCTGATCTAATGCATACAACTCTAGACTCCATCTTCACTTGGATTTTCTTCACAAATGCCACAAATACTTCAACACTTTCATCTTTTGTTCTGAGAAACAGGATCCATGTGAATCTGGAATAGTCATCCACGATTACAAAAATGTATCTCTTTCCTCCTCTGCTTTTCACCCTCATAGGTCCACACAGATCCATATGCAGGAGCTCAAGCGGCTTTGAGGTGCTCGCATCTCTTTTAGACTTAAAGGAGGACTTCACATGTTTTCCTCTAGCACAGGAATCACAGACTTTTTGAATCTTGAATTGTGACATAGGCAGACGATGGACCAGGTCCTTCTGAATTAGTTTGTTTAGAAGGGAAAAGCTTGCATGGCCTAATTTTCCGGGCCATAGTTCAGCATCATCGTCGACCGCTTTCAGACAACTCAGATCACCACTCTGTAAAGATTCGAAATTAGCAACATAGATGATCTTGTATCTTTTGGCCACCAGTACTATTTCACCGGTAACAAGGTCGGTGACTGTACATATTTTGGACAAGAATTCCACCTTGTTTCCTTTATCACAGATTTGAGAAACACTCAGGAGACTGTACTTAAGCCCATTAACATAGTATACATTTTCAATAGAATGAGTGAGTGACTTAACAACTTTTCCAACTCCAAGAATGTACCCCCTTTTGCCATTGCCAAAGGATACAGTCCCTCCTTGCAGGGCTTTTAGTGAAAGAAAGTCTGTGGTGTTCCCAGTCATGTGTTTCAAACATCCACTATCCATGAATCATTGTTGACCTCTTCCTTTTACTGTTCCATGCACAAGAGATTAGGAGTTAGTTTTAGGAACCCAAACAAGTTTGGTTCCCTTGTAGTAAGCAAGAGGATGAATAAGAGCTCTCTTAGTCCTTGTAGGTAATGTGCATTTTTTGTGAGCGGAACCTGGTCACTCTTTTGTGGTCACAGTTTCAGCAACCACTTTGTCTTTCTGAACTGATTGATTCTTGGCCTAGACGCCTTCCTTGAAGCGCCCAGTGTTCCCATATTGGGTACAAGGCCAGTTATCAAAGACAGTGACGCACTTACTGTGAGGGTTGTGAGGAGTTTTCTCCCTTTGGAACCCTACTCCCTGCCTTTTTCACTATCATTATTAAGCAAGGCAGTGGTAGCTTCTGAGGACCAGGTCCACTTTAGAGACCTTTCAAGATCATTCATTACTCTTTCTAGATTGGTTTGGAGGAGCTCGTTTTTCTCAGTTTCAGTACATATCCTAAATCATAACTTTCACCTCATCTTCAAGCCTAAGGTATTCCTCACTCGCTATCTTCTTTCCTCTTTCAGAACTTTCAGGTTTTGACTTAGTCCATAGTTTTACTATTGTTTCCCTTTGGTCTGCAATTTCTGCCAGCAGATCACTCTTTTCTTTTCTAAGAATTTCAATGGTTTTCTTATGGTCAGTAACTGCATCCACTAAGTCTTCTCTAGTATGTTTAGATTCTTCTAGTTCTAAGATCAACGAATCCCTATCCTCCGCGATACTACAAAAGGCAGTGAATAAAACATCAGCTAAACACATGAGTTTTTTTGGAGAATAGGATTTCAAATTTCTCTGAACATCCCTGAAGTTTACTTCTTTGTTGCCATTGTCTTCATCATCATCTGATTGAGCCATCAAAGCAAAAGTTGAGTTATGTCTAATCTCCTCGCCTTCAACTACCATCATGGAACTATCACCAGTATTAGGTTTATCTTCAGACCGTTTTGCTTGTGTAGTTCCCTCATCAGCTGTTTGCAAAGTCTCCCATATTTTCTTTGCAGTGTCATAGGTAGAGATTCAGTCGTACTCTTTAGGTCCCATTCCACATACTAGAATTTTCTTGGCATGAAAATTCTTCTCCGTAGCTTTCTTGTCTGCTTCAGTGTATTCTTTGCTGTTTTTTTCCATTGAAAATGGAAATTCATCTAGTACCTTCATTGGAACATAAGGACCATCGCAAATGATATCCCATAGCTCACAATCCTCAGCCATGATGAAATCGTGCATTCTAGCTTTCCGCTACCAATAGCATTTTCCATCAAACTTGGGGGGTTGGTATATGGATTGACCTTCTTCAAAATTTAATGGAGCCGCCATGAGGATCCTTCCTAGGTGTTAGCTTGATAGGAGGAACCTGCTCTAATACCAATTGTTAGTTTGTATGGATCCACCAAATCGTAGAGTACCTGGTCCTCTACAAGGTTCTACTGAGAGTACTTAATAAACAGTATGTAAATGAGGCAGAGGATTTTTACGTGGAAAAATCCCACACAGGGGGATCAAAAAACCACGACCTACACCTTTAGGCTTTTAACTTCACTAACTTGTAATCTACCTATTACAAGCCACTTTACAATACTTCCTATTGCAAAGGATTTACTCAACTAACTTGTGGTACCTTTACCACAAGCCACTTTGTGACTATCCTAGTTACAAAGGCTTTTTCTAACTTGTGATGCTATCACCACAAGCCGCTTTGTAACTCTACGATTACAAAGACTTTTCCTTATGACTAAATCTAGTCACAACATAAACTCAAGGAGTTTACGGATTTACAAGAGGATTCCTAATCAAAATGCTTCTAGGTAAGCAGTTTAGGAGAAACAGTAAGTACAATAACAAGGTTACAACTCAACTAGGACAACAACAATCTATCTTTCAGGAACTGGTCCATAGTAGTGTTCAACCTTGTTCTTCAAGCTTGTGAGGATTGATTTTTTCTGTTTTTGCAAGAGACTTGAATGAGAAACAGAAGCCTTCCAGTCATGTTTGTATAAAACTCATTGTGGGTGCACCTTGATCACATCACTTGAAGTGATGTGAGTACTTTGTTTGGTTATAGAATGAGTGGGCAGACAGTGCAGTGCAGTGCGGCAGAAACAGTGCCGTCAGTCACTTCATTTCCAGCCGTGTCCAATTGACTTTGTAATGCTATGAGGAAACCACAAGAGCATGAGGTCCTTGTGTTGGTTCCTAGCTCCTGAAGCTGCAGTAGTTCACCTTTAGCCGGAATCCGTTAAAGCTTGCAGCAATCCAAGTAGGTCAGGATCCCTATCTGGTTCTTAACAGTAAGTTTGTTAGATCATCAAAACATAAGGCAAGAGTATTTAAGATCTATCAATTGTGCTTACATTACAAAAATACAATAACAAAATAATTACTTAACAAGTTCCTAATAGTAGTGGTTTTAATCACAATATGTAAATTCAAAGCTTAATTGTTTACAGTGCATTAGGTAAACTAAAAAGCTTTCACAAATCAGAAACTTACACTATGATTCACTAATACATAAACTACTATATCGATAATTGATCTATTACATTAGAATTCTATGAGAAGAATACACCAATTAATTCTATTACAATATTTGGGGGAAACTGACAGCCTAATACACCCACTCCCTTTGGATATAGTTGATCCATCAAGCTTAGTTCACCAATATGAGGCTCTCAACTTCAGTATAATAGCAACATACAAATCTAGCTTTTGGGCTCCAACACATGCTGATTTGGTCAACTAGTGGCCAAATCCACAAGTTATAGCCCATAGGCCACACGTCCTCAAACAAAATATTATGATATTATCATTGTGAGCAGAAGAAGAATGAAAAAATAGTTCAGTAATCAAATTTTCATAATTAGTATGAAATTTTAAATAAAATTCAGACTTGGCCATTTTTAAGAGGGGATTACAAGCATCAGTAAACCAAACAAGTGTTCATGCTAATTAATTTCCACACTTAAACTCACACAGCAAAAAAAATACCTAGATTTATAATAAGTTAATCAACCACTACATGAAAGAACACTCATTCATTACACATAATTTTGTAACTTTTGATCTTATAATCATTCAAACAATGCAGTATATAAAGAGAGCTGAAATCAGTACCTTGACAAGTAAGAATCAAAAGAAGAACAAGTGAGACTGCTAGCTGAAATCTTAGGGATAGAACATCAACCAAGAACAAACAACAACAGTAGAAAAATAGCCTAGAAAATCAAGAACCAGCACTCAAACTTCCCAGAAAATCAGAGTACCAGAAAAACTAAGCTAGAAATCTAATTAGAAAACTGAAGTTTTAGGCCAGAAAAGTTTAAGGGATTTTTCTTTGTATTCTGAAGTTTTTTTAGGTCAAAATATGCTCATGAATCTCTCTAGAATAAAGGAATAACTTTCCTTTTATAGGGTATACAAAGATACCATCAAAAAAGGCATATTCTACCCTAAATTCCCTAAATGTCAGATAGTACAGCATCTTTTGACAGTTGTATGTCCTTTTTCCCACCCAATTTCAGCATTTTTGCTAAGAATGGAGACAGTTGTCTCATACTCGAACATTCTAATATTTTAACCTTTGTAAAAATCCAATTTTTCCCTTTCAAGTACTGGTTATTTCAATTCTAACCAATTCTGACCCTATTTTGATTCCAGAAATCCTTTTAGGACTTTCTAGAACCAGCTAAGTGATTCTTCATTAAGTTTCCTTAATTTGTTTCAATTGTATCAACTTACAGCCTTGGGGTATTACCTTTCATTTCTGAAATTAACCTAATGTCTAAGGTATCTAGGTTTCAATTCTAACCATTTAAACCTAATTGACATGTTTACCTAACTATCCCTAAACAAACACTGAATTTAAACTTGTAACCAAACAATAACTAAACAAAAACAGAATGCTAATGCAAAAAAACCTAGAAATCAACCTAATTAGTTTGCAATTAAACAGATTAATCAACTAAGGCGAAGGTTTTCTTAATAACTAATCAGAGATCGGTCAAGTAAATTATTTAATTAAACTCCTAAAACTATTCTAAACAACTTCAAACTAAACATTGAATATCAAACAAACAACAATAAGATAGAAACAAACACAAAAGAAAAACAGAATAGTCAATTTTATCAAAACCCTAAAAAAAAATTAAACCTAATTAACCTAAACTTATGCAAATTGAAATTAAACTTCAAATGATGAAATTTTAGCATGCTTTAATTAACCTAATAAACATATGCAAACAAACAAGCTAAACAATCATGAAAAAGAAAAGAGAAAACCTAACGTTGCAACTACCTAAAACATGCGGCTAAACAAGAATTATAAAAGAAAGCAGAAGGTAAAAAATAAAAAAGAAAAACGGCAAAGGAAATTACCTAAGGCTCGACCAGTTGGAGATCGGCCGATTTAATGGGGAAATAGGAACTTAGACAACCATTAATCGACTGTTCTTAACAAGAACAGTCGACTAATGGACATCTTGGGTTCATATGTCCCAATACTGACCAAGAATCTAAAAATGAAAGTTAGGGTTTCTGGGGTCTAAGATATAAGATTCGAGAGGTTGGGGACTGATTCGAAGGTAACTGTGGTGATATTTGGAAAGAGGAGGTAAAGACGGTTATGGGGTATTAATTTGGTGGATATTGGAGGTGGTCTGCCGCCGTGAGGCGATTTTCGGTCGGCGGACCACAGCGGAGGCGGCGAAGGGATTTAGGGCGGCTAGGGTTTCGTTATTTGGGAGTGAGAGACTGAAATGAGAGGAGGTCTAGTGGGGGGGGGGGGGGGCTTTGGTTCGGATAGTTATATGTAAAAATGAAGATCAGTTCCCAGCCGTTGGATTCGTATGGATAAACGGTTGGTATTAAATGAAGCCAAAACGGTGTCGTTTAGGTGTTACCGAAGGGCTGGACCGGGTACGAGGAGCTGGGCTGGGCGGATTTGGGCATTGTATTTGGGCTAATTAAAATTTGGCCCAATTTCGAGCATTTCATTAATTCCCCCGTCTCTTTTTTTAGTTTTTGTATTTTCTTCTTCTTCTTTTATTTAAAAAAAATCCTAAATTAATTAATTTAAAAAAACCTAAATCAAATCTAAATTATGAAATAAATCTAATTAACTATTTCTACTTTTTGAACAATCAATTTTAAAACTAATGAAATTACTAATTTAAAGCTAAGGCTAAAATGTAACATGACAAAAGAAAATTTGTGATTTTTCTGTTTAAATAAAGCAATTAACCAACAAATTAATCCCAAAATATGAACACAAAACCTAATATGCAATGCATGAATCACATGCTCACAACTTGTCACGAGCCAAAATCCACTAAGGGTCGTGATGGCGCCGGACACCGCTGTCAGGCAAGCCAACCATAAATACTTAATTAAATTCTCGTTTAAATAATTGTGAAAACTATGATTTTCCTTCAATTTGGCTAATAAAAGATAATCTTTACAAAATAAATAAAAGAATGTTTAGAAGTCAATACAGAATACCCCATAATCATCCCAGAACTCGGTGTCACAAGTGCATGAGCAGTTTCTAAGAAATAATGTAATACAACAACTGTCCGGAATACAAATTGGATAGAAAAGAAAATACAGTACAATACTCTGAAGGAGACTCTGCTGGCTGCGGGTCGTTTCGAGAGGTGCTACCCACCTAAGTCTCCGTATCAACCATGCCGCTGCGCCCAACTAGGCCAGTAGACATACGTGTGCCTGTGCAACAAAAATGCACAGCAAGTGTAGTATGAGTACAAAAACAACATGTACCCAATAAATATCCCGTCTAATCTCGAAGAAGTAGAGACGAAAGGTCGACTTCGACATTTACTAGTGGTCCAATAATAATATATTAATAATGCGAATAATCATGAATTTATTAAAAACAACACTAAACTCAAGTAAGTCAAGAAACAAGTAAACATTCCTTTTTATATTTAGAAGTCTCCAAATTCATAATCCATTATTTATCAATTTATCTCAGACCAGGGAGCCAATATCAATTTGTAAATCTCAAGAAAGCATTACATGCATGCGCAAATCATGCCGAGGTCGTACGGCCGGATCCAATAAATATTTAAATTGTGCACTGCCAGAGGGTCGAATGGCGCGAATCATAGATGCATCTATTACCCCGCTCGCGAATCATACGTGCGACACGGTCAAATATAAATAATAGAGTTACCCCGCTCGCGAATCATACGTGCGACGCGGTCAAATAAAAATAATAGAGTTACCCCGCTCGTGAATCATACGTGCGACGCAGGTACTCATAGATACACACATTCAAACAGTCAATTAAGAATTTATCAAGAAACATTTATCCAAGGAAAAGTCAATTCTCTTTTAACGATTTAAGAAAAGGAGGTTTAACCCTTTTTAGAAATTCTTTTACTAATTCGATATGATTTAAGCAATTTCAGTTGTCAATAAGATTACAAATATTTCAGGTATAGTATGCTTTTGGGTCCTAGACTACCCGGACTTAAACATAATAGTAGCTACGCACGGACTCTCGTCACGTCGTGCGTATGTAGCCCCCACAAATAGGAGCACATAACCAATTATTTTACCTATGGGGACAATTCCCTCTTACAAGGTTAGAAAGGAGACTTACCTCGCTCCGAAGTCCAATAACCGGCATCCAAGCCCCTTCCGACGACTCAAATCGATGCCCCAACGCTCCAAAACTAACCAAATAACGGGCGAACCAATGAAAATACACCCTAATACTCATAACAATTCAATTTATATAAAATCCCAACTCCGCTCGAAAAGTTGACAAAATCGCCCTCGGGCCCACTTGCCGGGATTTCGAAATTTTCGAAGATAAAGTTTACCCCTAACCTCACGAACTCAAGTATATAATTGGCTCTCGATTTCATGTCCAAAGTCGTGGTCAAAAGCCAAGAATATAAAATTCCTAGGTTTTCTTCAAAATCCCAAAATTTCTACTAATTTACATGATATTGCATGTTAAAATCTAGATGTAGTCCAAGTAATTAACTTGCAATAGGTGGGAATCACTTACCTTGACATGGATGATGAAAATGGAGCTCCAAAATCGCTCTTAGGTCGGCTCGCATGGAGAAAATGAGATGAAATGACCCAAACCTATTTCTTTAGACTTATGCACTGCCCAGACGACTCTTCTTCGCGTTCGCTAGACACCCATCGCGTTCGCGAAGAAGAAAATTCCCAAAAACCATTTTCCAAAATCTTCTCAGACAGCCTCTAGTATAATGGCCATAACGTTTTGTAGAAAACTCCAAATGACAAATGGTTTAATGTTTTGAAAACTAGACATCAAGATCTACAATTTTATGTTTTGGTCACCTCCCAATTCCTTATATATTTTGAGATATAAGCTGCCAAATTCAGCCCTGTGCAACACAAATGTCTTCTTCATCTTCCCGGACAGCCTGTAGTGTTCCAGCCATAACTTTTTGAACACAACTCCAAATGCAAAATGGTTTACTTTGTTGAAAACTTGACACAAAGGGCTACAACTTTTACTTTTGGATTATCTCCAAATTCCTTATAGATTGCGAGATAGGAGCCTCCGAAGTCAAACCTTTGCAACAGAGATTTCCTTCTCCGCGAACACGAGTTTCTCTTCGCGAACGCGAAGAACAGAGTCCCTGAAGCCAAATCCTTCTTCGCGAACGCGAGAGGATCCATGCAAACACGACGAACAACACCAGATACCAGCATCAGCTATTGCAAAACAACCCGAAATGATCCGAAACCACCCCGAAACACACAAGAAGCCCCCGGGGCCCCGTCCAATCACACAAACCAGTCCCATAACATAACACGGACCTGCTCGAGGCCTCAAATCACATTAAACAACATAGAAATCATGAATCGCACCCTAATTCAAGCTTAGTGAACTTTAGAACTTCAAACATCTACATTCGATGTCGAAACCTATCAAATCACGTCCGATTGATCTCAAATTTTGCACACAAGTCACATTCGACATTATGGACCTACTGCAACATCCGGAATTGGATTCCGACCCCGATATCAAAAAGTCCACTTCCGGTCAAACTCCTCCAAAACCTTCAAATTTCTATCATTAGCCAAATGACTGCAAAATGACCCACGGACCTCCGAATTCACTTCTGATCGCGCTCCCAACACCAGAATCACCATACGGAGCTATTCCCAGACTCGGAATCCCAAACGGATATTGATATCGCTGAAATGCACTTCAACCCAAACTTATAAAATTCTTCCAAAAATGCTAACTTCCACAATAGGTGCTGAAATGTTCCCGGGTCTTCCAAAACCCGATCCAGACATATCCAAGTTCAAAATCATCATACGAACCTACTGGAACCTTCGAATGCCGATTCTGATGTTGTTTACTCAAAAATCCAATCTAAGTCAGTTATTTAAACTTAAAGCTTCCGAAATGAGAATTCTCTTTCCAAATCAACTCCGAACTTCCCAAAATTGAATTCCGACCATACGTTCAAGTCATAATACATGAAGTGAAGCTAATCATGGCCTCAAACTGTTGAACGACGTGCTAGAGCTCAAAACGACCGGTTGGGTTGTTACATTATCTCCCACTTAAACATACGTTCATCCTCGAACGTGCTAAGAACTGCACTGGAGTTGTCCGAAATCACTGTTTAACTCCTCGTGCACCTACCCGTGCTACTACAACCCAGTTGAGCACATTAGCTCGATCAATTCTGAAGATATTCCCTTTTATTCAAGCAAATAAGCTTAGAGCCCAATTTCAACATCTGGAATTCTCTGCCAGGCCTGCTTCCAATATATGAACATCGTATCAATCACTACACGAGGTACCAGAACATGACTGCATGCCTTTGCCGAATTCTCACCATGCACCACATCATTCACAGGACCATAATAACATTCTTTAATCATAGTAACCGACATTCCCCGAATCTGATGCTCACAATGCACCTCATGATATATATAAGTCTTATTCCAACTTCCGCAATACTTCCACACGGAAGAGATGTGTAGAAATTCATAACCAACTGCCGAGTCAACAAATCATTGAGTCTATGCTTCTGACAAGAACCATTACCTCATTCTGAACCAAAT
The DNA here is from genome assembly GCF_001879085.1 of Nicotiana attenuata. NCBI lineage: Eukaryota > Viridiplantae > Streptophyta > Magnoliopsida > Solanales > Solanaceae > Nicotiana > Nicotiana attenuata. The sequence goes on from NW_017670282.1 coordinate 841,807, forward strand.
AATGATCTTTGCTCTTTAATATACTTCATATAATCCGACTGCACTTATCCTAGATCCAATAATCTCGTCTCACCTAGTACGAAATGCTCAGGCAATAAGCCACCCTGGTTATGATCAAAAGTCCCATATGATGCCACAACGTGCCAATAGGCCACAAGCTCGAACATGATACATAAGGAAAACGAGCTCTGGAAGGGACTACTGAACTCACGCAACTAATATGAACTTTCCTCAGAAAATGGGAAACAAAAAATACAATGTGACGACCCGACCCGTCGTCTCATGTGTTACTACTTCGTTTCTCCCATTTTATGCATCTTTATGTTTCGTTATCGATATGTGGTGTGTTAGAGTTGATTTGGATTGGTTTTGATAAGAACTGAGACACTTAGTCTCTTTAAGAAAGGCCTAAGTAGGAAAAGTCAACCGGACGTTGACTTATGAGTTAGAAGGCTCGGATGTGATTTCTGGTGATTCAGTTAGCTTCGGGAGATGATTTGTGACTTAGGAGTGCGATTGGAATTGATTTTGGAGGTCCAGTATAGAATTAGGCTTGAATTGGCGAAGTTAGTATTTTGGCGAATTCCGGTTGATAGGTGAGATTTTGATCCGAGGGTCAGAATGGAATTCCGAGAGTTTCTGTAGCTCCGTTAGGTGATTTTGGATATTTGTGTAAAAGTTCAGGTCATTCGGACATCGTTTGATCGGGTTTTTGATCGAATGCGTAATTCGGAAGTTTTTAAGAAACTTACGCTTGAATCCGATGTGATTTGATGGTTTTAGCGTTGTTTGAAGTGTTTTGAGGATTGGAACAAGTTTGAATAAGGTATTAGGATGTGTTGGTGTTTTTGGTTGAGGTCCCGGGGGCCTCGGGGTGAATTCGGGTGGTTAAACGGAAGGTTTTTGGAGTTAATTGCAGGTTCAACCTTGCTGGTATCTGTTGGTTTCGCACCTGCGGTTATGGGACCGCAGGTGCGGTCTCGCTGAAGCGATTAGAAGATGCGCAGAAGCGGAAGTCTTGGCCCTTGCCAGATTCCGCAGGAGCGGAAGGAGGACCGCATAGGCGGCCTCGCAGAAGCGAGCTAGACCTCGCAGGAGCGGAATTTGGAACCCTGGTCAGGTTCCACAGAAGCGCAACATTGGATCGCTTTAGCGGTCCCGCAGATGCGATTCGGGACCGCAGAAGCGGAAGGTTGCCTTAAGTGAAAGGTCCGCAAAAGCGGACGTTGACCGCATAAGTGGAAGCCGCAAAAGCGGTACTGGATCGGCAGAAGCGAAATGCCTGGCAGTTAAGTGAAATTAATCATCTTCGCGAATTTTTGAAAGACCAACGTTTCGGACTTCGGACAAAGGAGATTTTGGGCGATTTTTGAAGAGGGTTTCGAGGGGTCAAACGAACTCCGATTTTGGTGAATTTTATATTTATGGACTCGTGGCGAGACGAGGAATCCGGTGATGTGAATTTCGTAATTTTTCGAGAAGCAGGCCCGGGGCTCGGGTTTTGCTAGTTTCGAGATTTCTGCTATTTCTTGGTTGTTTTCGATTGGGTATTGTTCCTTTGGCATATTGTAATGTATTCGCTCTGATTTTTGTTAGATTCGCCGCGCGTGGAGGCCGTTTTGAGGGGAAAAGGCGTCGAGAGCTAGAGATTTCACCGGTTCGAGGTGAGTAATAGTTGTAAATGATATCCTGAGAGTTTCATGCTACATCTTGCACTGTTTACCAGATGCCCTGGTGTTAATTGTTAGTGGAGTGCTGTGCCCGAGGGGCTGACTTATGTGCGGACTTGCACTATCTGATTACGCATTCATTTGCTTGACTGTTGGAAAAGGATATTTTCAAAAGAGGTTTTTAAACTGAGTCAGATATTTCTAAAGGATTTTTTCACGGTTTTACTATTTTCTCAAAGGGTTGTACCGTTCTATATAGCATGATGGAGTGCTCTTACGTGATTTCTTGTCTCTCCGTTATTATTTACTCTTATTACTCACTGAGTTGGAAGTACTCACTTTACTCCCTGCACCTCGCGTGCAGTTGCAGGTATTGTTTACCCAGTAGCGGGTTATTAGCGGACTGAAGGTAATAATAATGTAGCTGAGCAAGGTGACCGCCAGCGTTCGCGGCACCGGACTTCATCTTTTGGATTCCAGATTTCATTTATATATATATGACCTTGTAGTCATGTTCCTACCTCTTAGATGCTTGTGACTTGTGACACCCCGTTCGGGTTGTGTTGGGTTGTAAATACTAGTTATTATTGTCGTTAAGCTGTATTTATCTATTCATTTATGATTAATAATTGTTAAAGTGAAAGGATTTGGGTTAGTTGGCTGGCCTTGTCTTCACGAGAGGCGCCATCACGATCGGGATGGAAATTGGGTCGTGACATACAAAAAACAGATATAGGGAACTGTACTCAACATCACACTGTCGCGGCGTGCAACCCGATCCAAACAACATACTCGTGACGGCGTGCCACCCGATCCACACATAAAATTCACATAAGAAGATACACACCGAGCAAAATCGCTCATTATTGCAAAATACCGAATATCGGCCACAAGCACGCAAAGTGCATAATACCATCACTGGGGAGACAGATAGCGCCATAAGCTACAAAACACAAGCACAACTGAAGCGCGATATATGATCTGAATCTCAAGAGCCATCCTGCTCACATAACACCATCGCTACGCGGAACCTCAACACACAAGAAATTTATCAAGCTATTTCGTAACTCACACGACACAATATAGCATTACATAAAATAGCCGACGACGAAATAACATCCAACATCCGAATACTCCTCCATAAGGAGCGCTATGCTGAAATGAACTCATCCGTCCTGATATAGAGCCCATAATCATGTTTAAATCCATTCACAGACCTCAAGCCGATTCTGATCGTACCGAACTAGGCCAATAATCTTTCCTAGGTCCATAATAACCCATTTTTCCCATAACACACAAGAACAGTCGTCCAATCCGGAACAACCTTCCACATTCGACAACCAAATGAACCGAGCGTTCTTCAGGCATAAATTCTCAATTAGAGATAGTACCACAATCTCCATACTTGGTTTAAATCCTCAATCAATTAAGTGACTACACGTCACACTTATACAATCTTTCCGTGGGATATGCTCCCATGGCCTTCTGCACCAAGTAACAAGTCTGCACATCCATACCACCGGCCATACAAATGTTGCAAAGCGAATCAAGGATCCGCAAGTCAATACACAAGGCCTCTTACTCATGACACTGATCTCAGGTGATGCTGAAGATAATACCAGCTTACTCTAAACGTCTAAATTCTTTTCTTGCTCATCCGAGCCCATGACCTCCTTGTCAACACCGAACCGCAACCTTGATTCTCAACTGCCGAATCCCATGCTACTCACGTCACTTAATCATGACAATGCGCAAGAGTACAAGAATTTCATCATAACTACTGAACCACTAATAGGGTAAACACTTTATCATATAAAAGCCTTTTACTTAACTCATTTCAAGAGAACCATTACAACCCGTGACTAAATTCTCATAACCGCAGAAAATACAAACCTCAAGTAGTGGTCTAAACCACCATAACTCTTTCGAGATCCATCTGCACATAATAGGCCATAATACTCAAAAGCCTCGAAATAAAATCAATTACGGCGATCGTCAAACCTCGCACGCATTACTGTAATCATATATATAACTTAACACGCTGAAGGAACTAATCGTTGCCACCATTATACCAATTCAACCATTGCTGACTGATTTTACTTTTTCCAATTTACTCTAGGCTTGACTTAGGAATAATAGTAGCCCCATTCAAAACATCACGAACCCAAATCCACACTCATCCTGAGTGACCCTATTTCACGAGACCATGCAGTCTCAATTCCGACGAACCATCTCATACCCTCCTTATGCGCATATTTGCATCCTCAACTGGTACACCCATTCTGATAATTCCTCTATGAATCCGAAGTCATTTTCTCCCATTCCTTTCAATTTATACCGCAGACCGAAGATAACACAGAACACTCCAAGCTCCTTATCATAATTTGCTGCAAAATCTCGATACTCAACCATACTATGGACTCAAAACCCTTAGGCACTACACTTTGAACCCAATAGGACCGTTTGTTGAGAGTCACCCACTCTGACTTGGTCCCGAAGATAATCAACTGCAAGGCTCCGCTACCACATGACCACCCTCTCAAAGAAGCACCCGGCCGAATCACCTTCCTTGAAACTCACTTCTACGCGAAGCATAATTCCTGAGTCTTCCCAAAGCCTGAACATGAATCGATGATGCCAATTATAGAACACATTCTTCAATTCCTTTGCTCAAATTACCACTGATGTTCTCTTTCCTTAGTCGCAGTAACCCATCAATATGTTGATAACTAGAAATCTCACAAATAAGCGACCAGGCAATCCAACCGTAGGCGGCGGGACTCTCCCACTTAGCTTGAAGCCACCATTATACAACTTTGAAACCCACCAAGATTCTTTATCTCTTATTGACATGACCTTACGCGATTAAACCGATTTCTCGAAATCCTTTCTTTAGCATTTCATGAACACTTTGAATCTCTAGCAACATTCACATATTAGACCTCTTACCAGATAGCCAGTAAAATCCTTCGCAGGAGCTTCACCAACCACACGACCGCTGACCTGCTCATAGGAGATAACCCACCTGAGCCCGTGCTCATTCACCAGTTGCACAAGTCCATTAACTCCTCGTGGACATCAACTAAATGTGCGACAATTTCTTCCAATTCAAAGTTATGTTGTATCCTTCTTCATATCAAGAAGCTCCTTTCAGTCATATCAAATCTCCCGCCGTTATGCTAGCCAATATTTCAAATTAAGCTCGTAGACCTAGTCACTGTGCACCGTGAATCCCAAATCACTCTAAACTTTTCTCAAGGAGTGTAGTCATCCTACCACAGAACCCATATGCTACTCTGCCCCAAAGACGAATTGAAGAAAACCATAACACCAGCGAACTTAACGTATTCAACAAGGACAATGACACCACATCACAGATTAAAATTCAACCACGCTCGAAAATACCAAGTCTTTTTACTCCATCAAACCAAACTTGAACATTCATAGCCTGATTGCCTCTCCTCCACCGGAAATAAAATTCTGAATATCTGAATCTTGCATTGAGTAAACATCCTTCCAAGTCATTCACTGCTTCAACGCATAGACAAGCATCCTAAAATTACACCAATACTATGGGATAGCAATGCACGAATCATCATGGCAATTAATGCCAAATCTCAAAACCTTAGGTAATACTGATACTGAGCAAAAACGACAGAACGACCTTCCGCATGGCGACAACAATAGCCTAATCAAATACACAGGGAGGAACATCCCGCACCATATCTGTAGTACCATTACAATTTCTCAATTCTGGATCAATATGGCAAGCGCTTCACGTCGCATAAGATTGAGTAGGAAATAAACAAAGGCATAAGCCTCAAAGGAATCAAACCGCACGATGAGGAATCAAGAAAGGAAGTGCTCCTACCAGCCTTGTAGCCTCTCGAAGATAAGTACAGACGTCCATGTACCGATCCACAAGACTCTACTAGACTTGGTCATGACTCGTGAGACCTAAGTGAACCTAGTGCTCTGACACCATGTTGTCACGACCCAAAATCCACTAAGGGACGTGATGGCACCGGACACCGCTGTCGGGCAAGCCAACCATAAATACTTAATTAAATTCTCATTTAAATAATTGTGAAAACAATGATTTTACTTCAATTTGGCTAATAAAAGATAATCTTTACAAAATAAATAAAAGAATGTTTAGAAGTTCATACAGAATACCCCATAATCATCCATGAACCCGATGTCACAAGTGCATGAGCAGTTTCTAGGAAATAATGTAATACAACAATTGTCGGGAATACAAATTAGACAGAAAAGAAAATACAGTACAATACTCTGAAGGAGACTCTGCTGGCTGCGGGTCGTCTCGAGAGGTACAGCCCACCTAAGTCTCTGTATCAACCATGCCGCTGCGCCCAACTAGGCTACTAGACATACATGTGCATGTGCAACGAAAATGCACAGCAAATGTAGTATGAGTACAAAAACAACGTGTACCTAGTAAGTATCCCGTCTAACCTCGAAGAAGTAGAGACGAGAGGTCGACTTCGACACTTACTAATGGTCCAGTAATAACATATTAATAATGCGAATAATCATGGATTTATTAAACGGCACTAAACTCAAGTAAGTCAAGAAACAAGTAAACATTCCTTTATATATTTAGAAGTCTCCAAATTCATAATCCATTATTTATAAATTTATCTCAGACCAGGGAGGCAATATCAATTTGTAAATCTCAAGCAAGCATTACAAGCATACGCAAATCATGCCGAGGTCGTACGACCCAATCCAATAAATATTTAAATTGTGCACTGCCGGAGGGTCGAATGGCGCGAACCATAGATGCATCTATTGCCCCGCTCGCGAATCATACGTGCGACGCGGTCAAATATAAATAATAAAGTTACCCCGCTCGCGAATCATACGTACGACACAGGTACTCATAGATACACACATTCAAACAGTCAATTAAGAATTTATCAAGAAACATTTATCGAAGGAAAAGTTAATTCCCTTTTAACGATTTAAGAAAAGGCGGTTTAACCCTTTTTAGAAATTCTTTTACTAATTCGATATGAATTAGGCAATTTCAGTTGTCAATAAGATTATAAATATTTCAGGTATAGCATGCTTTTGGGTCCTAGACTACCCGGACTTAAACATAATAGTAGCTACGCACGGACTCTCGTCACCTCGCGCGTACGTAGCCCCCACAAATAGGAGCACATAACCAATTATTTTACCTATGGGGACAATTCCCTCTTACAAGGTTAGAAAGGTGGCTTACCTCACTCCGAAGTCCAATAACTGGCTTCCAAGCCCCTTCTGACGACTCAACCCGATGCCCCAACGCTCCAAAACTAACCAAATAACGGGCAAACCAATGAAAATACACCCTAATACTCATAATAATTCAATTTATATAAAATCCCATCTCCGCTCGAAAAGTTGACAAAGTCGCCCTCGGGCCCACGTGCCCAGATTCCGAAATTTTCGAAGATAAAGTTTACCCCCAACCTCACGAACTCAAATATATAATTGGCTCTCAATTTCGTGTCCAAAATCGTGGTCAAAATCTAAGAATATAAATTTCCTAGGTTTTCTTCAAAATACCAAAATTTATACTAATTTACATGATTTTGCATGTTAAAATCTAGATATTATCCAAGTAATTAACTTGCAATAGGTGGGAATCACTTACCTTGACATGGATGATGAAAATGGAGCTCCAAAATTCCTCCTAGGTCGGTTCCCATGGAGTAAATAAGATAAAATGAGCCAAACCCATTTCTTTACACTTATGCACTGCACAGACGACTCTTCTTCGCGTTCGCGAGACACCCATCGCGTTGGCGAAGAAGAAAATTCCCAAAAACCATTTTCCAAACTCTTCTCAGATAGCCTCTAGTATAATAGCCATAACTTTATGTAGAAAACTCCAAATGACAAATGGTTTAATTTTTTGAAAACTATACACCAAGATCTACAATTTTTATGTTTTGGTCACCTACCAATTCCTTATAGATTTTAAGATATAAGCTGCCAAAGTCAGCCATGTGCAACACAAATTTCTTCTTCATCTTCCCTGACAGCCTGTAGTGTACCAGCCATAACTTCTTGTACACAACTCCAAATGCTAAATGGTTTACTTTTTGAAAACTAGACACAAAGGTCTACAACTTTTACTTTGGATCATCTCCAAATTTCTTATAGAATGCGAGATATAAGCCTCCGAAGTCACACCTGTGCAGCAGAGATTTCCTTCTCCGCGAACGTGAGTGTCTCTTCGCGAACGCGAAGAACAGAGTCCCTGAAGCCAAATCCTTCTTCGCGAACGCGAGAGGATCCTCGCGAACGTGAAGAACAACACCGGATACCGGCATCAGCTATTGCAAAACAGCCCAAAAATGATCCGAAACCACCCTGAAACACACCCGAGGCCCCCGGGCCCCGTCCAATCACACAAATCAGTCCCATAACATAACATGGACCTGCTCGAGGCCTCAAATCACATCAAACTACATTGAAATCATGAATCGCACCCTAATTCAAGCTTAATGAACTTTAGAACATCAAACTTCTACATTCGATGTCGAAACCTATCAAATCACGTCCGATGGATCTCAAATTTCGCACACAAGTCACATTCGATATTACGGACCTACTGCAACTTCCGGAATTGGATTCCGACCCCGATATCAAAAAGTCCACTTCCGGTCAAACTCCTCAAAAACCTTCAAATTTGTATCTTTAGCCAAATGACTGCAAAATGACCCACGGACCTCCGAATTCACTTTCGATCGTGCTCCTAACACCCGAATCACCATACGGAGCTATTCCCAGACTCGGAACCCCAAACGAACATTGATAACGCTGAAATGCACTTCAACCCAAACTTATGAAATTCATCCAAAAATGCTAACTTCCACAATAGGTGCTGAAATGTTTCCGGGTCTTCCAAACCCCGATCCGGACAAGTCTGAAATCATCACACGAACCTGCTGGAACCTTCAAATCCCGATTCCGAGGTCGTTTACTCACAAATCCAATCTTAGTCAATTCTTTCAACTTAAAGCTTTTGAAATGAGAATTTTCTTTCCAAATCAGCTCCGAACTTCCCGAAATTCAATTCCGACCATGCGTACAAGTCAAAATACCTGAAGTGAAGCTGCTCATGGCCTCAAACTGTTGAACGACACGCTAGAGCTCAAAACGACCAGTCGGGTCGTTGCACAGCTGCCCCTCTTTGCTCGGAAACACGAAGAGTTTTCGGGCAAAGATAACATGAGCAATTATGAGCGATTTTTGCCTGTCTAGATACTTCTTAGGAAGAATTTTTGGGAAAAATTTTGACCGGACCTTGCTTCGTACATATCCTTTGCTATAATGGAATCAAGTGAGTGTAGTTCTGGAAGTTTTGGTAGCTGGGACTACCGAATTGCTATGATTTCACTGTTGTTGCTGCTGTTGCTGCTTGATGAGCTCCTTAATACACCAAAGATCAAAATGAGATACTAAACTAACTAAACCTATCAGCTACGAGTTACATGATTCCTATCTATAAACCTCCTGAAGCTTGATCTTGAGTCTTGGCTGGTTCTTCTTGCAGACTCTGATCTGAACTTGATGCTTGTTAGCTGCAAATGCTGGTTCATTTTTCTTTAGCTTTTCGGATCAAGGTGGGACATGCCAAGCTTGTGACTTCAATCATATCTCGAGCAGTCCACATCTTTTCTCCGCTTCTACATTTTGAGTTCACTTCTTTTCTTTTCTTCTTTTCTTTTATTCTCGATCAAGACTTCTTCTTTCGGCCGTCTCGAACCCTGTGTCTCGAGGTATAACCTGCTCCGACACCAAAACAAACGAACGAAATTTTTCTGCCCCAGTTTTTACTAGGAAAATTTTGTGAGTTATTGTAACAAAATTCTAAATTACTTCTTTATTGAAAGCAATGAAAGCAGGATTGTGTATCCTTGGAAAGAGGTATTAGGGAGTGGAGACCCTATATCTAAAACAAGATCAGCTAGGGGTTTTAGACCCTAGGTCGGAAAGATTACCAGGTTATGCTAGCAGCAACTAAGGAGTGGGACCCTATGTTGGAAAGATTACCAGGTTATGCTGGCATCAGCTAGGGAGTGGGACCCTATGTTGTAAAAGATTACCAGGTTATGCTGGCATCAACTAGGGAGTGGGACCCTATGTTGGAAGAGTCATCGGGTTATGCCGGAAAAGTCATCGAGTTATGACGGAAGAGTCATCGGTTTATGACGGAAAAGTCATCGGGTTATGCCGGAAGAGTCATCGGGTTATGCCGGAAAAGTCATCGGGTTATGACGAAAAAGTCATCGGGTTATGCCGGAAAAGTTATCGGATTATGCCGGAAAAGTCATCGGATTATGTCGGAAAAAGTCATCGGGTTATGCCAAAAAAAGTCATCGGGTTATGCCGGAAGAGTTATCAGGTTATGCTGGTAGAGTTATCGGGTTATACCGGAAAAATCATCGGGTTATGCCGGAAAAGTCATCGGGTTATCCGAAAAAGTCATCGGGTTATGCCAGAAGAGTCATCGAGTTATGCCGGAAGAGTCATCGGGTTATGCCGGAAGAGTCATTGGGTTATGCCGGAAAAGTCATCGGGTTATGCCGGAATTAACTAGGGAGTGAGACCCTATGTTGGAAAGATTGCCAGGTTATGCTGGCATCGACTAGGGAATGAGACCCTATGTTGGAAAAGACGTAGCTAGAGATTGGAGATCCTATGCTACCATGATTTTGAATTTTCCTTCTTCTTTTCTTTTTCTTCTCTCTTTTTTTTTTCATTTTCGCCATCATTTTTAATTTCAAGACTGAGTAAAAGCGGGAAAGAATTTTGGAAGAGACTTCCCTTTTTGGCGTTGTTGCTGCAAAGCTATTTCTTTAGCTCTTGCGCAGCTTCCTTTTGTTGCACCTGCTTCTTGCAAGGTTTCTTTTGGATTGCACTCGTTTCCTGTTTTCAAACAAAGAACAATTGTTAGTTTGAAATGGTGGTTGGCTTTGTGGCCTTGGTTGTTTTAACCATTTGATCTTGGCCCAGCTCTTTCAATAAAAATCTCCATTGCTCACTGGCTCTCTGGAAATTGGTTTCATTTCGAATCCCGGGGATCTTGACTTTCCCAAATTCCACATGATGATTAACCCGTGTGGGGCTTGCCCTTTTTCCATCTTATTTTGCCTTTATGGGCACTTGACTTCGATTTCCTTTCTTTTCAAGAGTTTTTGACTCTGGAGCATCAGCCATTATGGCCTGTCGAGGCCGACTTGATGCACCTGCTAAGGCTGGGTGCTTTCTTGAATATTAGCTTTTGTCAAACAGAACCCTGTAAAACCAATCTTGCCATCTTTTCTTTGAATTAGTTTCGGAAGAGAATTAGACCGAAAGGGATTCAAAGAAAAGTAAACAACGGACATGATAATGAATTTAAATGAGAAGTGTCCATTTCGGGGAAAGGAAAGAAGGACTTATCTGGAGTGCATGCAGACTTCAATAGACATGACATGCTTCTTGGACTGGATACCCGATCTGTGCAAATCATCCAACTCTCATAAACCCATCATAACCTATACCTTAAAACCGAGAAACCTTGCTAGGACTCTATCAGTACCAATGGTTGTAAGGGATCCCTTTTTCGATCAGTGGTGCCCTTTGCGGGTTTTCATCAACTGACCTCTCTCATTTCTCTTCTCACCGTCGTCTTATAGTGCTCTTTGCGAGTTTTCACTAACAAGTCTCTCTCATTTCAATTTCTCTGCTTACCGTCGCCTTATGGTGCCCGTGTGGGTTTTCACCAATAAGACTCTCTCATTTTATTTCTCTCATTTGATTGTATCAGATCCAAGTAACCACATCCTCCAATTTTGAACATCTTTACCAATTGATCGGAATGACATGAATAGGATTTGGGGTAAAAAGAGTTTGGATTGAATTACAACTTTGGAACCTTTCAGCGAAACATCGCCGAACCATTATAACTTCTGTCCCAGTTTCAAATTTTTGGGGAAATGTGGATTTTCGTTTTGGTGTGACTGAACCCCAGAGAGAGGCTGCCTACGTATCCTTTCGGAATCAAGCCGAACGTAGTTCAGAGGAACTTTTGTTTTTGGTTTTCTTTTTTGTTTTTGTTGTTTTGTTTTGTTTTCTCTTTCTTTTTCCTTTCCTTTTTTTTATTTTTCATTTGATTTTCTTTTTGTCTTTTCTTCCACCTTTTTCTTTTTTTGTATCTTTCTTTTCTTTCTTTCTTTCTTTTTTTCTCTTTATTTTTGTCATTATTCATTTCATTTTTTTTTCAATAACACTTTCAGGTTCCAAAGAAGGTAATCAAAGAAAAGTAACCAGCTCAAAGGGTTTGCAAGGGGTTGATAGTGTTTGGGTAGCGAGAATAAAAGCCTTCTTCATCCCAACCGGAGAACATTAATGCTATGTAGAGGATCCAATTTAATACCTTTGACTGCATTTGCATTGGCAGTTGTTTCAGAGACGTTTCCTTCGATGTGTCCCAAATACAACGCTCTCTTTTTACGGTACTCTTGTTGCAATGTATGGACCTTTTCAATTTAGAGCCAATTTTCCTTTAGTTATTCCAATTCTTTGTTTTATTTCCTCAAACTTATCTTCTTTGCATTCTGACTCTTGATTCATTATTTCGAAGTCTCACAACATTTTAGGGTCTGGGCATGAAGTCCGCAAGCATGTCATGTTATTGAAATCTGCATTTAACAGAACTGAAAAGAGAATAAGAAAAGTGACAAGATTAAGAAAAGAGACATTTCTGGATAGAGAAATATTAATTTCATTTGATTTTTTTTTTCTTGATATATTTTTTTTTGAATTAAAAAATATAGAAGGGTTAACATCGGAAAGTAAGACAATAAAGCAAAACATCTGGATCACCTGAGATAATCCAGACGCAGAAAGGATAGCAAGACTGGCTACCGAGATTCCCGTCTGATAGGGAACTTTCAGGCTTGGCGACCGTTTTTTGCTTTTCTTCTGTCTCGGCAATGGCTGGCCTTCAGTGCCGGATCCACTTCCTCATTGTAAGCTGGAAATTGATTGTTCAACACGTTAGGAGCCTCTTCGTCCCGAAGAATGATTCTTCCAGCTTCAATCAAATCTTCAATTGCCCTTTTGAGGGTCCAAGAGTCCTCTGTACTGTATCCCACTGCTCCAGAGTGGTATTCACATCTAGCATCAGCTCAATGCGAGGGGGACTCTGGGTTTGGCCGGTTTTGGGCCGGTTTTGAAACAAGCCCGAGTATGATTCACCAATAGGGGTGAACTAATTTCTTTTGAAAGGCTCTCTTGGGTGAGGATTATACTGGGGAACATTTGATTGGGGATTATATGGAGCTTGGTAAGGATGGGCATTTCTGGGAGGTGGAGCTCAGTTTTGTGGATAATGTTGTGGCCGCGTGCAAGGTTGCGCGTTCATCACCGCATACCAACAAAACCAACCACCTGAACAAAACCTGGCTAATTTGCTCACACCACAACCTTGTTAGTTTTGAGACATTTAACATTAGTTTTGGGATGCAATGCACGTAACAGTTAAACGCTTCTACCATGTGTTTGAACGGTTGCATGTTTCATCCCGGCCTTAACTAACCCTTTCAGTATGTACCTCTTTTGTTTTATTTCTGCCTCTCTTTAATTACTCTTTCTTTTTATTTTCACTTCGTTTCTGTCGCTCTTTTATTTTTTGGCACTTTTTTTTTGTCACTCTTTTTTTTCACTCAATTTTTTTTCTTTCTCTTTTTTTTCATTTTATTTTCACTCAATCAATTTTATGGCTATGATCTAATCTGATGGGGATTTCCTACGTATCATGACGCCGCACGAATCAGATCTTGCGTAGTTCAGGAATAATCGAGAATGGACTAAATAAGTGTGACGACCCGGCCCGTCACGTGAGTTACCGCCCTGTTTTCCCCATTTTCTGCTTCCTTATGTTTTACTATAAGAGTCTTGAGTGAATGAGTCGATTTGGATTGGTTTTGGATGGAAATGAGACACATAGTCTCATTAAGGAAGGTTTGCCTTGGAAAAGTCAACCGGATGTTGACTTATGAGTTAGAGGGCTCGGATGTGATTTTCGGTGATTCTGTTAGCTTCGGGGGATGATTTTTGACTTAGGAGAGTGATCCGAATTGGTTTCGGAGGTCCGGTGTAGAATTAGGCTTGAATTGGCGAAGTTAGTATTTTGGCGAATTTCGGTTGTTAGGCGAGATTTTGATCCAAGGGTCAGAATGGGATTCCGAGAGTTGCTGTAGCTTCGTTAGAAGATTTTGGATATGTGTGCAAAATTTCAGATCATTCAGAGGTGTTTTGGTAGAGTTTTTGATCAACTGCGTAATTCGGATGTTTTGGAAGAACTTAGGCTCGAATCCGATGTAATTTGAGGGTTTTGGTGTTAATTGTGGTATTTTGATGATTGGAGTAAGTTTGAATGATGTTTTAAGATGGATTGGCACTTTTGGTTGAGGTCTCGGGGGCCTCGGGGTGATTTCGGATAGCCATCGGGATGAAATTTGGACTTATGAGATTGCTGGTATGCCTGGTTTCTGGTATTTCCGCATCTGCGGAATAGGAACTGCAGATGCGGTTGCGCAGGTGTGGAAGAAAGATCGCAGGTGCGGTCATTGGCCTGGATGGAAGGATCCGAAGATGCGGTAGGGAAGCCAGATCTGCGAGGCTGCAAATGCGGTAGAATAGTCGTAGGTGCGTAAATGCGAGGCCTTGGTGCTTCCGCAGAAGCGGACAAGTAACCGCAGAAGCGGGGTCCGCATATGCGGACAGGGGACCGCAGAAGCGGTCGTTGGTTTAATGAAGATCCGCAGAAGCGGAATTATAACCACAGAAGCGGTAGCCGCAAATGCGGTAAAGGAACCGCAAATGCGAAAATCAATGTTCTCAGAAGGGTTTTAAAGCTTATTTTGTTCTCGACTAGGTGTGATTGGAGGTGAGTTCCTTGGCCTTAATACATGAATTAATGGTAGAATTTGCATTGAAATTTGGGGAAATTCATCAAAAGAGGGTAAAGCTAGGGCTTGGAATTTGATATTTCAAAGTGGAATTTGAGGGGTCAAATGGACTCCGATTTTAGTAATTTTGATATGTATAGACTCGTGGCGAGATAAGGAATCCGGTGATGTTAATTTTCTGATTTTTCGAGAAGTGGGCCCGGGACTCGGGTTTGGTCAACTTCGTGAATTTCGATGTTTTTTTGAGTCTTTTCGATTGGGTTATATTCCCTTAGCCTATTGTAACGTATTCGTTCTGGTTTTGGCCAGATTCGACGTGCGAGGAGGTTGATTTGCGAGGCAAGGGCATAGCGAGCTAGGACTTTGGCCGGCTTGAGGTGAGTAATGGTTATAAACGATGTCCTGAGGGTTTGAAACCCCGATTTTGCACAACGTAGTGCTATGTTGAGGTGAGACACACGCTGCATGTCGAGCGTGGGGTCCATTACTGCTGGGGATTTGGACTTGGTCCATCCCGATTGATGATTCTACTGTATTATTGACGGAGGCTTAATTAATATCATTATAGTTTGGGCTAGTAGCCATGTTTGGGGCCTTGTGCCGACCTGTAGAACTCGTAGGGGCATTTGTACTGATTGACCTCACTTTACTTGTTATAAATCACACCCTCAGTCATGTTTCTAACTGTTTAATAAAATATGAACTGTCTTTGAAATGGATAAACCAAAATGAGAGTAATATGAGGGCTGGAATCCCTATCTTATCTTAGTATGCCCGAGGGGCGAAGTTTATATTGACTAAGAGGGGTTGAGAACCCAATAGTGAGGATGACCGATATATTATGTGGATCGGGCTGCACGCCCCAGCAGTATACTTCTATGGATCGGGCTGCACGCCGCAGCAGTATAGCGCTTGGGATGTAGGAGCCCCTCCGGAGTCTGCACACTCCCAGTGAGCGCAGTCGACTATTATTATTGGATCGGGTTGCACGCCGCAGCAGTATATATATATATATATATATATATATATATATATATATATATATATATATATATATATATATATATATATATATATATATATATATATATATATATATATATATATATATATATATATTAGGGATCGGGTTGCACGCCGCAACAGTATATTTATACGGATCGGGCTGCACGCCGCAGCGGTATACTATGATTTCGGTTATTGTGAGAAATAAATGAGTTGGGTACTGGCTTAAAGGATTTCTCCTGGCTTCCTCATTTAGTTGTTGTTTAAATTTTCTTACTGCTTGATATAGAACTGCTTAGTGCTCTTTACGAGATTCTTTCCGTCAGTCATTATTTATTGCTATTACTCACTGAGTCGGAGTACTCACATTACTTCCTGCACTATGTGTGCAGATACAGGTATTCTGGAGGAGTAGATTGAGCTGTCTCTGCTGTTCAGATCTCACCGGAGTCATCGAGGTAGCTGTATGGCGTCCGCAGACCCAATTTCTCCCTTTATCCTCTTGACTTTCAGTATTTTAGACTATCTTTTGTTTAGGCTGTTTCTCAGACTTGTATTAGAGGCTCTTGACTCGTGACACCGGATTGGGCTTGTAGTGATGTTATTACGTTCTTTCCGCGCATTGTATCCATTGTTTCAGACTTGTGTTTTATGTTAATTTGGTATTTGAACCCTGTTAAATGGTAACGAACTCTATGTGAGGGATTGAGAGTGCTGAAATGGTCGGGCTTGCCTAGCATTGTGTTGGGCGTCATCACGACCGGGGTTGGGGTCGTGACAATAAGCTAACTCTCTCTTTTACCTTTTTATAACACTCAAACAATAAAAGCGTTTTAAAAAGGAACTCTTTTTTTCATTAATATTCGAAAGAAAGGCTATTAAAGAGGAAAGAAAACATTTTTGGATTTTTTATTTTGATTTTTGATTTGTTTTTTTTTTTTTTGATACCTTTTTTCTTTTGAAATTTCGAAAGAAGGCTTTTAAAGAGGAAAGAAAATATTCTTGAATTTTTGATTTGATTTTTTTTTTTTAAATTTAGGAAAGAAAGGCTTCTAAAGAAGAAAGAAAATATTTTTGAATTTTTGGTTTTTATTTTTTACTTATTTTTTGAAAGAAAGACTTCTAAAAATTCATTTGCTTTTGATTTAAACTTTGGGAATTTGAAAAGTAAAAAGAAAATATTTTTGTTTGAATTTTCATTTGTTTCTCTTTTTCTAAAAAAGAAAGAAAATATTTTTGGATTTTGGATATTGTCTCTTAATTTTCGAAAGAGGGACTTTTAAGAAAATGTTTTGGATTCCCTTTTCATCTTTTTTTTTTTAATTTTATAAAAGTATTTCTAAAGAAAAACAAAAATATTTTTGGACTTCAATTTTTTTTATGAGATTTACGAATGAAAGACTTTTAAAGAAGGAATAGAATGATTTATTTTATTTTTTGGATTTTTTTTTATTTTTCTTTTGATTTTTTTATTGAATTTTTTTGGGAAAAAAATACTTCAGTAAAGAAAACCCGTATTTTGGATTTTGATTTTTCTTTTTATTTCCTTTTTCCGTATGAAAAACTTTAGAAAGAAGGAAACTTTTTTTTTTGAGTTAAATTTTTTGTTTTTGAATTTCTAAGGAAATGCTTCTAAGGAAGAAATTAAAGGATTTTTTATATTTTAAAAATTGGGCATGAACCGATGAGGTTTGCCTACGTATCTCACATCCGATGAGAATTAGACCAGCTAGTTCGGTCAGTTTTGACGGAACAGGGGAACATGGTACTTGAATATTTTTTGGCTCAATTTGAAATGACTTTTCTTTTTCTTTTTCTTTTTTTTTTCAGATTTCGGCAGAGTTTCAGGATTTTCAAAAACACACCTCACAGTCTTTTTTTTTCTTTTTTTCTTTTTATTTTTGATTTTCTTTCCCTATTCTAGAAGCCGGTCAACATGCAATCCGAAGCAAATAAGTGTACAAGTAGCAAGTAAAATGCATCAGGATGGTCTTTTGAATTCGGGTGCACCTGTCCTAGACGGACCTAACCCCTGTGTTGAGTCCCCAAAGTCAAATGCACGTGATGCAAACAAGCGTTTCTACTAGGGATCCGGCATGAGGCTATTTTATTCTAGGTTTAAAAACCTGGGTGTATTTGTTCTAGACCTGGCTTACCCGAGCGGACAGCTCGAGCCGGGAGGAGGGGGGGGCAGCGTACCGGGAATATAGAAGCTTCACCGGCTTTGCAACTTGTCCGAACCTCGATCTAAAATTGGGATATGACTCTAACAGAAGAGAAGCCATACGAAGTGCACACTTCCCAGATGATTTAGAAGACTCGGAGAGAAGAGGGTTTCGTAACAATTTATATACAGTTCAAACAATATCAAAGCGATAAAAAGCGGCATTTAGCACATTAGGCTCTAACATGTAAAAATCAGATAATAAATAAAGCCAAGTATAACAGTTATTCTAAGCTCGAATTCTTGAACCCTGAACTAGAAGTTCTGGGTTCTATTCCCAGCAGAGTCGCCAGAGCTGTCACACCTCCTTTTTCCCGAGGGCGGATATAAGGGAGTTTTTCCAATTAAAGTGACATAAATCAAAATGGAATTATTTTATTTATTTCAAAGTCGCCACTTGGGATATTTATTGTGGTGTCCCAAGTCACCGGTTTATTGTAAATCCCAAATCGAGGAAAATTTGACTTTATTTAAAAGTCTGCGAAACCAGAAAACTAGGTAAGGAATTCTGTTAACCCGGGAGAAGGTGTTAGGAATTCCGAGTTCCATGGTTCGAGCACGGTCGCTTAACTATTAATTTTTGGCCTAATTATCTGATTAATTACATGTTTTAAACCTATTGTGCATTTTTAACCTTTTAACTACTTTTAATTATTTTAATCGCTTTTTAGGATTTATGGAATTATTTCTTGAACAAGTTACTATTGTCGTACACTTGCCGTTTTGGAACACATCATAAACCACGCTACATGAAATGCACCCGCGATTCGCGACATATTTATTTTAGGGAGAATTACATCCCTTGTCACTTGGCCCAACAACCTATCAAAAAATGGCACATGTTTGAAGCCCTTACTCAGTATAGCCCAGGTTGTACATAATCTGAAAATTAATTTTCACCAGTTAGCCCACCCCTTATTTCTTCGTTCCCCTTTTTTATTTATTCTTCTTCTCCTTCCCATGTCAGCCTTTGCACCACAAAATTTCTCTACTATTGTTATTCTGCTTCAATTCTTTTCCGGATTTCAATGGTTAACTAAGGATTTGAAAAATAAAAGTTACCATTACAAGTGGTTCGAAGATTCGATTTCAGAAATTGAGTTTTCCGCTTTGTTAGTTGTTTGGAATGGGTGTTGTCTCAATTGATTGGAATCATCAAGATGAGTTCAAAACTTAAATTTCAAGTGATTTGGAGTTGATTTAGGCTAATTTGAGTTAAATTTCAAAAATTGAGTTTTCCGATTTGTTAGTTATTTGGAATGGGTGTTGTCTCAATTGATTGGAATCGTCAAGATGAGTTCAAAACATAAATTTCAAGTGATTTGAAGTAGCTTTAGGCTATATTTGAGTTAAATTTCAGAAGATGCCCAAGGAAGTAAAGAACACGTGAAGCTCCATTGATAGGATTCATTTGTATAATAATATATAATATTGTATAAATAGTATATAATAGTGTATAAACACAACTTATACACTATTATATCCAAGGTTGATACATTATTTACAGGTATTTGGTGAATTTCTCGCTTTTTCTTCTTCTTCTTCTTCTTCTTCTTCTTCTTCTTCTTCTTCTTCTTCTTCTTCTTCTTCTTCTCATTCTTCTTATACACCTATATACATAGTGTAACAAGAATATTTTCACTCTGTAAATATACATCTTTATACACTTTTATACAACTATATACATACTGTACCTCTTTGTATAAAAGTGTATAACATTGTATAAAAGTGTATAAGCATCGCTGACGAAATTTATGTACGATTTTCACTTGCAATTGTTGTATAAAACTAGTCCAAATCTCCAGCAAATAACTTCAAACTTTGTATACAACCTACTTAGACTATTTCTAATAAGTTCAAACAATACCCACTCCAAATTTCTCACAAAATTATAATTGAAATTTAACAAGATTAACATTAAAGGAGATGAGATTTTAGGTTTCTCGCGTCTATTTTTGCGTTTGTAGTTGTGATAGGTATGTATAAACCTGAAGATATACAAATTTTTTTTAAAAAAAAAAAACAGAGAGGTATTGGTTATGGAAGAAGGCACGAATGAGTGTTGACTGAATGGGGAACTAATGTTTCTTTTCAGTTTTGTTTGCATATGATTCTTTTTCATTAATTCAAATTAAATATTTATGGGTGTAAAACGAGGAGAGAGCTAGAATAGGGGTAGGTATGAATAAATGAGGTTGTTATAATTAGATGGAATGAGAAAAGAAAAGATCTTATTGATATCTGGCTACACATTTGCAAACTTGTAATTGGGCGAAAATAGTGCAAGGTCAGCTTATGGAGTGAATTATTCTGTAATTTTGTCAATTTATTATGTTCAAGGTTGTTATGGTCGGGTTGCATGAAATGCACACCCGAATTTTGAAATTAGGCATCGTAACTATGTCACGGGAACCGTACCCATAGTCACGATGATTTATTAATCGCGCCTAAGCAAACTACGAATGTTCATATTTCAAACTAATTTGAAGTTCGATGTAAGTCTACTAATTATATATGCTTGGGGTAGATATGTTGCACTTTAATTATTTTGGACAAAGAAATTGGGCCAACAGTAAGCCCATTAGGTTATTTGATCAAAGAAATAACGACGTTGAGGCTGCTTGGGCTCGAAATTGAGCCTAGAAGTAAAAAGAACCTCAAAGACTTTGCCAGGTCCTATTTTGACCAGGCTGTCTTATCTTGGGCTAACATCAGGCCCAGCAGGAAAAGCTAGCCCACATGCGAAACTGACAACAGCCCTTAACCATAGTCATTTTTCGGACATTGGGCTCCCAACTAAAGCCCAAATGACCAAGGGGAGGGGTTAATTCATCAGTTGGCATTTGCACAATAATAGGTAAGAATGAATCAGCTATACAAAGTTTCTAGTCACTTGAGGGAGATAATTCGAATAAAAACGGTTGACCTAATAATGATTGCAATGATTTTTGACTAACAAGAAAAAAGAAATCAATTATACTACGCGTGGTTTAACAGTACATGAAAGGAATAAGTTAACGTTATAATTCGACAAGCAAACCCATAACTGGACTCAAGCTTATTGGGCTTAATGCCCAGGCCTAATGGCTTAAGCTCAGACTCGCTCGAAATTATTTTTCCTTAATTGGGCCATTTTGTAAGTCTGGCCCAACTTGAATTGCAGAACAGAAGCTCAAAGCTGGCCTTTAGTCCATAGCCTTAGCTATTGCAACATTGTGCTTACATTACAAAAATACAATAACAAAATAATTACTTAACAAGTTCCTAGCTGTAGTGGTTTTAATCACAATATGTAAATTCAAAGCTTAATTGGTTACAGTGCACTAGGTAAACAAAAAAGCTTTCACAAATCAGAAACTTACACTGTGATTCATTAATACATAAACTACTATATCGATAACTGATCTATTACATTAGACTTCTATGAGAAGAATACACCAACTAATTCTATTACAATATTTGGGGAAAACTAACAGCCTAATGAACACCCACTCCCTTTGGATATAGTTGATCCATCAAGATTAGTTCACCAATACGAGGCTCTCAACTTCAGTACAATAGCAACAAGCAAATCCAATTTTTGGGCTTTAACACATGCTGATTTGGCCAACTAGTGGCCAAATCCACAAGTTATAGCTCATAGGCGACATGACCTCAAACAAAACATTATGCTATTATCATCGTGAGCAGAAGAAGAATCAAAAAACATCTTCGGTAATCAAAGTTTCAGAATCTGTATGAAATTTTAAATAAAATTCAGACTTGGCCATTTCTAAGAGGGGATTACAAGCATCAGTGAACCAAACAAGTGTTCATGCTAATTATTTCCACACTTAAACTCACACAGCAAAAAAATACCTAGATCTATAACAAGTTAATTAACCACTACATGAAAGAACATTCATTCATTACATATAATTTTGCAACTTTTGATCTTATAATCATTCAAACAATGCAGTACATAAAGAGAGCTGAAATCAGTACCTTGACAAGTAAAAATCAACAGAAGAACAAGTGAGACTGCTAGCTGAAATCTTATGGATGGAATAACAACCAAGAACAAACAGCAACAGTAGAAAAACAGCCCAGAAAATCAAGAACCAGCACTCAAACTTCCCAGACAATCAGAGTACCAGAAAAACTAACCTAGAAAACTGATGTTTTAGGCCAGAAAAGTTTAAGGGATTTTTCTTTGTGTTTTGAAGTTTTTTAGGTCAAAATATGCTCATGAATCTCTCTACAATGGAGGAATAACTTTCCTTTTATAGGGTTTACAAAGATAGCATCAAAAAAGGCATAAATTCCCTAAATGTCAGATAGAACATCATCTTTTGACATTTCAGCATTTTTGCTAAGAATGGGACAGTTGTCTCATACTCAAACATTCTAATATTTTAACCTTTGTAAAAATCCAATTTTACCCTTTCAGGTACTGATTATTTCAATTCTAACCAATTCTGACCCTATTTTTATTCGAGAAATCCTTTTAGGACTTTCTAGAACTAGCTAAGTGATTCTTCATTAAGTTTCCTTAATTTGTTTCTTTTTTATCAACTTACAGCCTTGGGGTATTACCCTTCATTTCTGAAATTAACCTAAATTCTAAGGTATCTAGGTTTCAGTTCTAACCATTTAAACCTAATTGACATGTTTACCTAACTATCCGTAAACAAACACTGAATTTAAACTTGTAACCAAACAATAACTAAACAAAAATAGAATGCTAATGCAAAGAAACCTAGAAATCAACCTAATTAGTTTGCAATTTAACAGATTAATCAACTAAGGCTAAGGTTTTCTTAATAACTAATCAGAGATCAGCCAAGTAAATTGTTTTATTAAACTCCTAAAACTATTCTAATCAACTTCAAACTAAACATTGAATATCAAACAAACAACAATAAGAGAGAAACAAACACAAAAGAAAAACAGAATAGTCAATTTTATCAAAACCCTAAATAAAATTATGAAAATTGAAATTAAACTTCAAATGATGAAATTTTAACATGCTTTAATTACCCTAATAAACAGATGCAAACAAACAAGCTAAACAGTCATGAAAAAGAAAAGTGAAAACCTAACGTTGCAACTACCTAAAACATGCGGCTAAACAAGAAATTGTAAAAGAAAGCAGAAGGTAAAAAATAAAAAAGAAAAACGGGAAAGGAAATTACCTAAGGCTCGTTTGGAATCGACCAGTTGGAACTCGACCGATTTAAAGGGGAAAATAGGAAATTAGACAACCATTAATTGACTGTTCTTAACAAGAACAGTCGACTAATGGACATCTTCATATGGCCAAATACTGACCAAGAATCGAAAAATGAAAGTTAGGGTTTCTGGGGTCTATGATCTAAGATTCGAGAGGTTGGGGACTGATTCAAAGGGAATTATGGTGATATTTGGAAAGAGGAGGTAAAGACGGTTATGGGGAGTTAATTTAGTGGAGTTTGGAGGTGGTCTGCCGCCGTGAGGCGATTTCCGGTCGGCGGACCACGGGGGAGGCGGCGAAGGGATTTAGGGCGGCTAGGGTTCCGTTATTTGGGAATGAGAGACGGAAATGAGAGGGGGTCTATGGTGGGGGGGGGGGCTTTGGTTCGGACAGTTATATGTAAAAATAAAGATCAGTTGCCAGCCGTTGGATTCGTATGGATCAACGGTTGGGATTAAATGAAGCCAAAACGGCATCGTTTGGGTGTTACTGAAGGGCTGGACCGGGTACGAGGAGTTGAGCTGAGGCGGATTTGGGCATTGTATTTGGGCTAATTAAAATTTGGCCCAATTTCGAGCATTTCTTTAATTCCCCCCTCTTTTTTTTGTATTTTCTTCTTCTTCTTTTATTTAAAAAAAATCCTAAATTAATTAATTTAAAAAAACCTAAATCAAATCTAATTTATGAAATAAATCTAATTAACTATTTTTAATTTTTGAACAATCAATTTTAAAACTAATGAAATTACTAATTTAAAGCTAAGGCTAAAATGTAACATGACAAAAAAAATTGTGATTTTTCTGTTTAAATAAAGCAATTAACCAACAAATTAATCCTAAAATATGAACACAAAACCTAATATGCAATGCATGAAATTTTTGATATTTTTTAGGGCATTTTTCATGATTTTAACAAAATTAAACGTGCACAAAAATACAAACAATTAATAAACATCCTACAAAATCCTATAAAATTGAAAACAATTTGGAAAAAATCTATTTTCTTTAATTTGGTAGGAGTATTTTTTTATTAGGCAAAAATCACATGCTCACAGAAGGCATAGCTCCGGTGGTAGATTAGGGTTTTATTTGCTCTCTCCTTTGTAAGGGCTTTAGGCATAAGCCTTATAAATGCACCCTTGTGGACTTTTAATATGTATGTAAGAAGCCTTTCGTTTTTCATCATTTCTCGTCTTTCCTTTGCTTTTTAGGAATAAACTGTGACGTTTGTTGACAATTGATCTGAAATTTTGGACCTCAAATTAAACCCTTAGGTTCCTACTACTGCTGAGTGATTTGTAACGGTCGAAAGTTGACCGTTTGGGGCTTAGTCCCCGAGTCAAGTTTTGATTTAAGTTCATCGACCTTTAGGTCTAAAAGTCGGCCCTGAGGCTATTTGAGCCGGCCCTTAGGCTCTTATGGGTTGGGTCGCTACGACCTCTAATATAGGTTGGCGCTTAGGCTCTTACGCGTTGGGTCGGTATGACCTCTAATATAGGCTTGCTCTTAGGCTCTTACGCGTTGGGTCGGTACGACCTCTAATATAGGCTGGCGCTTAGGGTCTTACGTGTTGGGTCGGTACGACCTCTAACATAGGCTGGCGCTTAGGCTCTTACGCGTTGGGTCGGTACGACCTCTAACATGGCTTTATTTTTCCCTCGTTAAAGACTTTTTGAAGTTTTTGTGTTCGTCCGACTCTTCGACGGTTCGATAAGAACCTCGATTGTGAGCCGTTACGTAACAATAAATTAGCACCTTGGGAGGTTTCGCTCGATGGCTGAATTGTTTCGAAGCCTTTTCATTGTTTGGAGCTGACATGATCGAAGCTCTTTTGCTTATGCCAAGGGTAGCCTGATTCACCGGTTCTTTTCGAAGTATTTTCGAAGTAATTGAAGGCCTGTGATTTTATGGCGACGGTCGGGCGTCCCCGAGTCACGTTAGTTTGACCGTAATCATTGTGTTTGGCCGTAGCGTTTTAGTCCCCGAGTGAGATAGACTCGGCGTTTATATCGAGGGTATGCCTTTTTAGGGGTCTTACAAGTTCGAATATATAGCCTTGACATTAAGATCAGGATTATGCCTTTTGTAAGGTCTTATGTTGATACCCAATTTTTTCCTATAATATTTTCAAAGTGCATATATACCTTCAAAATAATACATTAGCATCAACTAATATTTTCCATAATTTCTGCATTTTTAAAGGGTTTTTATTAATTCATCCCAATATTTTAATTATATAAATAATTACTGATTGCATCACAAATAATTTTATAACATTTTTTATGACTTAATTTTACTATTTATATTTATACTAAGCCTAATTATTTCATAAATAGCCGCATTTATATTTTTTGATAATAACATTGAAATAATAGCCTATGCATGCATTATTATATTATTTCACCAGAAAACGTTGATTAATTATTTTAAATCATTTTATGCATGAAAATAATTTTTATAATCTGCTAACTATTTTTACAAATTATTTTTACTAATTAATTGGGTATTTAACAAATAGCCCTTTAATTCCATTTTAATTAAATTACACCAGCCCAATATTTTAAAATACCATCCCAAAACCCCCAAGCCCAACTCTGCACCTACCCGACCCAAAGACCTTGCCTAATCGTGGCCGTTGATCTCTAAGATCAACGGTCAACGTTATTTCTTACCATTTTTAATCCTAAGCCTAACCCTAACCCCCCCTCCTCATTTCCCCTCTCTTCCGCCGTCATCACTTTCCTAACCTCTCCATTCTCTCTCAAACAGCCCCTAAATCCTAGCCATCGGCACCTGTAAAACCCCCCGTCCATGGGGTTTCTGTGTATTTTCCGGCCCTTGCCGGCCTGTTACATCTTCTGGTTGTTCGACTTCATTGATTTATGAGAGAATCTCAAAGAGATTCAACCGGTTTTTGTCGAAATGTGTCTCACAGGCCTGTCTTTGGCAATTCTCGTTTATGAGTACTGTTTCTTACCTATTTTTGGTTTGAATCTATGATTTGAGACCGCGTTTCTTTCATCTCTGCTATTTTCGAAAACCCTAGTCTTATAACTACTTGGGTCTATCCAGATCCTTGTAGATCTGGAAGGTTTTAAGTGCTATTTGATATTTTCCCTCAATAATCTTATACTTTTGCTATTACTATTCCGATTTCAATGCTTCCCTGAAATTAGGGTTATCGTCCCAAGTTTCTTCAAAAGGTTTTCTTTTTTAAACTTTCAAGTGTTTAATCTGATTATCCTTTACTCGTTTGGTTAATTTTGTGTATGTTCTTTAAACCCTAGGTCTTGTTCTGTTACTGCACTAATTTCTTCAATTTTCTTCCCGTTATTTGTTTACTTCTGTCAACCCAATATACTGATTGATTTTTCACTAGGGATTCGAATCATATTTTCCTATTAAAATCAGTGTTTTTTGTGATTTTACCTATTTCCTTATTTGTGACCTTGATTAGTTTCCTTAATTAAACTATTAGTATGGTTTGGGGATCAGATTGACTCCTATATGGTATGAGATTGATTTCTTTCCTTATTTGAGCCCCAGTTCTGTACCGTTAATTGACCTTCCCCAATTTAAGGGGTCTCTTCCGGATTTCTCTATAGGAAATGATTCCCTAATTGGCTGATTGATTTTATTTGATTACCCTTGTTTTACGAACTGTTATTTCCTCTTTACCTTATTTGTTTTACCTCACTAAGTGCTATATATACTCTCATTACTGATTCTTCAAGACGCGAACATAGTTAAAACACACACACACACACACACACACATAAAACTTTGCTCTCAAAATCTCTCTGCTACTTGTGTTCATTACACTGCCTAGCTGGCTGAAAGTCAAGGCTAGACCACTGAGTTCTACATATCTTTCATCTTTTGTTTACCATCTTTAACTGGTATGCCCCTATTCCTAATGTCGTTCATTATACGATGAAGCTTGAACCTATGTGCTCTCTTAGCTGTTGCTTTACTTATGTTGAATCCATGTCTCTTCTATATCTCGATTAGCATGTCTACTTTTGTGTTTAACTCTGTATCCTTCCTGTTTATTGCTTTAATCAGCATGTCTAGTTCTGTGTTTAAGCTTCAATCCTTTCTTGTTTATTGCCTTAAACCAGCATGCTTACTTAGGCATTTAGACTCTTATCTTTACTGTCCATTGGCCTCAATTGGTTTGACCACTTCTATGTAATTAAATCCCTGCCCTTTCTATGAACTAGCATAACTACTCATGCATTTAAGTTCTATGTCATTCCTCTCTACTATTTTAAGTCAGTATGAGTCCTTCTAATCTATCTAGTGCTATATAATCTGGCTCTTTAAACTTATGTGCTTACTGTCTATTGCTTCTAATTAGCATCACTAGGTCCTATTGACTGCTATGGAATTTGGCTGTTATAATATGTCAATTTGCTTGGGGTTAATCAGCATGCTTTTGTTTTTGATTATATTTATGTGTCCTGGGTTAAGGATTTCAATGTTCCTAACCCCTGCTACCCCTTATCTGTATAGTTGTTCCCAGGATGTTATATGCCCACCTAGTGTTAACTAATAAACTAAGCTAAATCTGGGCAATATGAATCTTTGCTTTGTGACTGTGTTTCTGTTTATCTGCTGAAACCTTTGTTTTTTCAGAATGCTTCTAAACTGTTTTCACTTCTGAACTATTGTCACTTCTGAATTGTTTTCACTTCTCAGCTCTTTTCACTTCTGAACTGTTTTCACTTCTGAGCTATTTTCACTGCTGAACTGTTTTACTTCTGAACTGTTTTCTTAAAACTATTTCTACTCTTTTAAGCACTATCTTCCACTCCTACTCTTAGAATATCTAGGATCCTGCCCATCCAGTGTGAGCACTACCTAGGAGTCCATGAGACTCCTCCGAACTGTGACACACTGGGGCTGGCCCTTCCACACTGCAAAAAAACTGTTTCTCTTTAAAAGGAGTCTTGGTGTGAGCATTGCCCGTGGTCCCTGAGGCCCTTGGGAACTTTGACGCACCAGGATACTCTCTTGGATATTGTGAGATGTTGGGGCACTTAATACTTGGTTGAAGGCTTGGTTTTCCAGGTTTACTCTTGGGCCTATCCAGGCTCCCTATAGTTTAGCAATCTCATTTCTGTAATTCATTCTTTTTTGGTCTGTAATAACAATTCTTGTAAAACATATATTGGGGATATTAGCAAAATGGAAGGGACTTTTATATATATATTTTGTGGGGAAATCGGGTAGAAATCATGCTCTTAGGACTGTTATGATTATCTACGTACATTAGAAACGATGCCTATAGGTTGTTTTATGCATTAGAAAATATGCTTATAGGTTCATCATGTTATTTGCTCTAAATTTCTATTTATGCATGTTCACATCCGCGCTAGAAATCCTATCTCTAGGTTGTTGTTAATTCAGCCTTAACTATCATGTTCATAAATTCTCCTATGTGTATTAGAAACCATGTTCTAGGACTTTTATTGCACTCACCTAGATATCATACCTGCAGTCAAATCGTATAAAAATCAGTTTCTTCAGTAGCAATCATGCCTATAATAAATAAGTATAAAAGCAGTCCCAACACCTCGATATCAGGCTTATATATAAAACTAGTTTTGTAACGTTTGAGATTATTTTTCAGCACATAGACAGCATGTCTATAGGACCTAATGAACCAAACTGCCTGCTTAAAATCGTTTACTGATTTATTGCGGTTTTGATTAACGAATAGATATCATGTTTATAGGACATCTCTGATCCACGCCTAGGCAAGCCTGTAGGACAACTAAAATCTTGAAATTATAAAACTATGCTTTGTTTTACTATTTGTGAACTGCCCAAATTCAGCAAGTCCTAAAATCAGTAGGTAAACTGATTAGGTATCTTCTGCCTCGCTTTAATAAAAAAACACCGCATATGTTCTGCTTTGTGCTCACCTAGATATCCTGCTATAGGACTTTTAAAGTGTCTGAAATACTATTGTTTGAGACGTGCAATTGCCTGCTTATTTTGTGGAGGTAAATGTGAGCCTTTAACTATTCCTTTATCTGACAGTCCTATTTTTTTTTGCTTGCCTCTTAGATTTTCTCCTTTTAAGCACAATAGGATATCCACCTTAACTAGAAGTCCTAAACACCTCCAGGACCATAAATAAGGGATGGGTAATGCATGCATAAAGTACGTTTATTTAGAATCGCTTATATAACCATTAAGGGGAGGGTAATCGGGTAGTAAAGAATATGATGACATGTGCGCTAATGCAATGTGTAGCACCCAATTTGGGGACGATTACCAAGTATTGCACAGAAGTGATCCTATAGGCTAAAAAACCTAGGACCCCTTTTACCCCTTGTTTTAAACGTAATATCTATTTGTCTAAATTGTTTTGTTTGCGTATAAGACTAATTCACCTAATTCGAGTTTGGCCAGGACCCACCATTGTGGACCTCGAGGGGTGCCTAACACCTTCCCCTCAAGGTTATTTTGAGCCCTTACCCAATCTCTGGTAATGCAAACCGGTTTACGAGTTATTTTCTTTAGGTGCCCTAACGCATCTTAAATCCATTAGGTGGCGACTCTTCAAATTCCATACCCAATTCCCGAAAGGAAATGAGTTGTCCCAAAGGAATGTCGAAACCTGGACTCCGCGAGGGAAAAGGGGGCGCCACAACATGGGGACTCTACTGGGGATATTTTAGGCTCTTACCATAACGAACTTGTTTTTGTAAATTAGTCTTAAGCATGCTTTATTCTGTTAATGCATGTGCACCTTTTCCCCTTCCCCCTTATTCGGATTTAATTGCCTATTTATCAAGCATTCATGATTTCCTTTACTACTGAACTGACTTTTCTCCTTGTTTTCTTTCTCAACGTCTATCAATTATTTAAATACCGCATTTATCATTTTTTTAACGTGCAAATACGTGACAACATGCTATTTATTGTTGCATAAATCATGCTCAACATCATATACCACTCGTGCATAATCAATCCTATAGCAATGCTTGATGAGTGTTTGCGCTCTTCCTATATATCACCCTTTATATTCGGAAAGGCATATTTGCGGTAAAACTAGTCGATTAGCGGTGCAGTCGACGGTTTCGTGCCTTTCCCCCTCAAGTTGTCCACTTGAGGGTACCAGTCTAGACCTCTATAAAAACCTTACTCTGATTAATTTTACATGCATCATGGTCAAACCTAGCTGGGTTAATATGTTGTCCACATAATAACCCTTTAAGACAAGCCTCATCCAAAAGTCCATCGGGTTTTCCATAACCCTAACGGATGCAACCACGATTGTGTGCATTAATTTGGAGAAATAAGTGCCAATATACTAATCATTGTTGTATAAATAGTCGGATCTGGAGGGGGAAAGGGCCTAACTATATTTGTTTTGCAGAAAATGAGGGACGAAGTCCCCCGGTTCGTCATGGTCTGTAACATACCACCAATGTTGCTAGATTGGTGGGAGGATCTTCCGTCAAGTGATAAGAATCATGTGAAAAGGGTCTTGGGAAATTTGCCTTCTTTATTGAACTTTTAGCCAAACAACATGTTAATCGAAGCTGCTACAATGTTCTGGGACAAAGAAAGAGTCGTGTTCCGCTTTGGAGACATAGAACTGACCCCTCTCTTGGAAGAAATAGGGGGATTTGTTGGGCTACCTTGGGATTGTCCTGGTTTATTGGCATCGAAAAATTACACTACTAGGGGTTTTCTAAAGATGATAGGGTTAAAGAAGAATAATGACTTGGAGCGCCTGAAAAACTCTTACATACCCTTCGACTTCCTCTATGAACGATATGGTCACAGCAGGTCTTACCGTATTTTCGAGATGAATTCTCCATCACCTCCTTGGTTGGATTCACCGCAGGGTTTTTGTGTTCATCGTCTGTTTCTTGGGAATGTTAGTATTCCCGATCCAAGGGGATAGAATCCACACCAGACTACTTATGGTAACCAAAACCTTGACGGAAGGGATCGAAGGGCAGACATATACCATTGTCCGATATGGAGCAACATAAGGCCGATATGGAAATGATCAATGAGTGGAAAGAGAGAGCTGTTAAATCCAGCGAAATGCTGGAATATCTAGAGTACAGTTTGATGGAATTGGAAGGGAAAATGAGGAAGAGAGTCCCTGATTGCCAGAATGCTGAGGGAAACGAAGGAAGACATTTGGCAAGGGCATTCTTGCTGCTGAACCTGTGCGAACTGGGGAATCTGATCGGCAAGAGCATCCAGCCTAGAGAAGGTCTTTCTGGGACCAAGTAGATTAAGTTTCCAAGTGCCAGTAGTGACTTATCTTATTTAGTGTCGTTTTGGGTCGTCTATCTTTACATTAATGAAATGAGGCAATTATTGGCACTGGATTTCTCCAAATCTATTTGTCGCTAGGCCTACCTCGGGCACAACGAGGCTCCCAAATTAGCACGTGAATTTACATTCCCGCAATATATGTTTAAATACTCCAAACTTTTCAGAATCCTTACTAACTTGTTTGCCTTTTGTTATTCTTTATTTTTATCATTATTCCCATCCTCTAAGGTTGGTTCGCACATACTGGCATCATCAGTATATCACACCAGATCTGGAGGCCCTCCACCTCCTCCTGCTCCAAGTAATACGAAAAGCAGAGGAAAAGATAAGATGGATGACATGAGCGGTATTCGAAAAGAGAACGCCGAGAACGTTGAAACTTCAGACGGTCGGAGTACTCCAGCCAGAATGACTTGGTTTTGCGATTGGAACAAAAGATACTGGAGTTACAAAGAGAACTTGAGCAGGTCTGCAACTTAGCAAACCTCTCCCTCACTCTGAACGTCCCAAACGTTAACCAACAAAATGCTCAAAACCCAGTGCCTCCTCAAAATACGCCAAACCAACATCCACAAAATCCTCCCGCACCCCATCAATATGCAACTCCACCTGAAAACCCTAATCCCTTACCGATGTCAACTCCTCCACAACACCATCATCAACCGACCCAGTACCCACAAACCTTTACCTATCACACTCCTCGGAACACACCACAACCCATTCCCGATCCTCAAAACTCAACCAACGACCACCACTACACCCAAATCTCTAGCACTCACCAAAACAACCCCATATACGTGGAAACTGTACCTCACTCCACTCAACCAATCTCCTATACACCAGAATCCTCTGAGAAGGACCTGCTCATCAAGAACATGGCCGAGGAACTCAAGAAATTGACAAGTCGAGTTCAGGGTGTTGAAGGAGGTAAAGGGATAGAAAGCCTGAATTATGAGGATCTGTGCATACAACCAGACGTGGAACTGTAGGAGGGTTACAAACCTCCCAAGTTTGAAATGTTTGACGGAATAGGTGATCCCAAGGTTCATTTGAGAACTTATTGTGACAAGCTCGTGGGGGTCGGAAAAGATGAAAGGATCTGAATGAGGCTCTTCATGAGATGTCTTACCGGAGATGCCCTGTCATGGTACATAAGCCAGAACCCTAAGAAGTGGGCCAATTGGGTGAGCATGGCATCAGAATTTATGGATCGGTTCAGGTTTAATACAGAAAACGCACCAGATGTCTTCTATATCCAGAACTTAAAGAAGAAGCCAACTGAGACTTTCCTCGAGTATGCTACTCGGTGGAGGTCGGAAGTAGCCAAGGTCAGACCAGCATTAGACGAGGAACATATGAATAAGTTCTTTGTTAGGGCACAGGACCCACAGTATTATGAAAGGCTAATGGTCATTGAGAATCACAAGTTCTTCGATATCATCAAACTCNCGGGCCTTAGAGCGCTGCCAGAAGGGGTACAAATACTTCGAAGGTTGTAATATGCTGTTACAAGTTTGGTTGTTAGAGCATCTCCAAAGAGATCAATACCATCAAGAGCTTCTGCGAAGGCCATGAAATGATCACATAGCTTTCCATCATCCTAAGAGAATGACGTATACCCCAGACAGGTTTGCTCAACCCGAGAATGCTACAGGATGGGTGCAGTTTTTCAGCAATTTGACCGAGGATCAGGTTCAATGGATGTTCGAATGGTTCCCTACCAACGAGTTCATCATCAGATCTAGGGATGTTCCACACTTGGTACTGATCGGGTTAAGGGGCATATACCCTTATGCTCCCATCATGGTTATGAGACAGGCAGGCAGGAAGCAGGTCATACCGCGAGTTGCTAAAATGAGTCACTAACGGGCAGATTTTCAGGATGATGACGTCCTATACTAATGTGAAGCTCAGCATATGTGGCATTTGAAAATTATCGTGGAAAAGGATACCACCGAGCCAGATCGATATCATGCCGGCCATGTGTACTTTTATCCATCATGGTTAGAAGATAACATAGCAGGAATATTCGAGCCAAGGGTTGGTCAAGGAAATAGAGTCATAGATGAAGTTGCCGAAGCACAAGTGAAATATAACAAACTGCGCAAAAGAGTTCAAGAGCCTGAGGCCGGGCATCTGGAGCGACACAAGACCGATATGGAACTAATTAATGAATGGAGGGAGATAGATGTTAGATCAAGCGAATGGTTGGAATATCTGGAGTACAGTCTCTTGGAATTGGAGGGAAAAGTGAGGAAGAGAGTCACCGATTGCCAGAACGCCAAAGGAAGCGAAGGAGGGCATTTAGCAAGGGCATATCCATTGCTGAACCTGCGCGAACTGGGAAATTTGATCGACAAAGCCAAAAACATCAAGCCTGGAGAAGGTCCCTCTGGGACCAAGTAGATTAGGTTTATTTACTTTTTCAAATGTAATAAGGCCAAGTGCCATCAGTGACTTATCTTATTTAGTGTCTTTTTAGATTCATCTATTTTTACATTAATGAAATGAGGCAATTATTGGCACTAAAAATTCTCCAAATCAATGTGTCGCTAGGCCTACCTCGAGCACAACGAGGCTCCCAAATTAGGATGCGGATTTACATTTCCGCAATATGTGTTTAAATAATGCAAACATTTTTAGAATCCTTACTGACTTGTTTACCTTTTATTTTTCTTTATCTTTATTATTCCCATCCCCTAAGGTTGGTTCGCACATACTGGCATTCGTCAGCGTATCACACTAGATCTAGAGGCCCTCCACCTCCTCCTCCTCCGAGTAATCCGAAAAGCAGAGGAAAAGCTAAGATGGATGATTTGAGTGGTATCCGAAAAGAAAATGCTGAGAATATTGAAACTTCAGATGGTCGGAGTACTCCGGCCCAGAATAATTTGGTCCTACGATTGGAGCAGAAAATGCTGAAGTTACAAGGAGAACTTGAGCAGGTTCGCAACTTGGCAAACCTCTCCCTCACCCTAAACGTCCCAGATGTTAACCAACAAAATGCTTAAAACCCAACGCCTCCCCAAAATACGCCAAACCAACGTCCACAAAATCCTCCCGCACCCCATTAATACGCCACACCGCCTCAAAATCCCAATCCTCTACCGGTACAAACTCCTCCACAACACCATCATCACCCAACCCAGTACCCACAAACCACTACCTATCACACTCCTCAAAACATACCACAACCTATTCCCGATCCTCAAAACTCGACCAACGACCACCACTAACCCAAATCCCCGGCACCCACCAAAATAACCCCATATACGTGGAAACCCTACCTTACTCCACTCAACCAATCTCCTATACACCAGAATCCGCTGAGAAGGACCTGCTCATCAATAACATGGCCGAGGAGCTCAAGAAGTTGACAAGTCGAGTTCAGGGTGTTGAAGGAGGTAAAGGGATAGAGGGTCTGAACTATGAGGATTTATGCATACAACCAGATGTGGAACTGCCGGAGGGTTACAAACCTCCCAAGTTCGAAATGTTCAACGGAACGGGTGATCCCAAGGTTCATCTGAGAACTTATTGTGACAAGCTCGTGGGGGGCGGAAAAGATGAAAGGATTCGGATGAAGCTCTTCATGAGAAGTCTTATCGGAGATGCCCAATCCTGGTACATAAGCCAGAATCCTAAGAAATGGGCCAATTGGGTGAGCATGGCATCAGATTTTATGGAACGGTTCAGGTTTAATACGGAGAATGCACTGGATGTCTTCTATATCCAGAACCTAAAGAAGAAGCCAACTGAGACTTTTCGCGAGTATGCTACTCGGTGGAGGTCGGAAGCAGCCAAGGTCAGACCAGCATTAGACGAGGAACAGATGAACAAGTTCTTTGTCAGGGCACAGGATCCACAATATTATGAAAGGCTAATGGTTATTGAGAACCACAAGTTCTTCGATATCATCAAACTCGGAGAAAGGATTGAAGAGGGTATCAAAAACAGGATGGTGACAAATTTCGAGGCACTGCATGCCACGAACAAAGCATTGCAATCAGGCGGCATATGAAAGAAGAAAGAAGTGGGGGCAGTAATAGTGGCCCAAGGCCCAAAATCTTTGCTCACATACCAAACACCTCCACCCACATACCAACCCTCATCTCCCAGATATTCTCAACCCTCCACCGCCAATCACACTTATAACACCCAACCAACCTACTATCATTCGCCTCCATCTCCTCCAAATTACCAGAAACCCCGACCTAATTTTGATCGCAAACCACCCAAACAATACACTGCAGTTGCTGAACCCATCGACCAGCTGTACGAAAGATTGAAACCTGCTAGTTATGTCACCCCTATTCCCGTTGTGGCAATAGAGAATTCATCTCAATGGGTAAACCCAAACAAAACCTATGCATATCATTCCGGTATGAAGGGGCACACCGTTGACGAGTGTTGAACATTGAAAGATAAGATCCATACATTGATTGATAACAAGGTCATACAGGTGAAGGAAGCTGCACCTAACGTTCGCAACAATCCTCTCCCAGACTATTGGGGTGATGGGGTACATGTGATAGAGACAGATAAAGAATGGATCCTGAGGGGTCAATCGCACTTATTCGGAAAGGCGATGACTTTAAAACCGCAGTCACACTCACTCCTATTGTGGTACAGATACAGCCGTCAGTCAAAGTTGAGGTAACCGCATCAGTTCCATTTGAGGTAGAGGTAGCTCCACCTGCAGCCACACCTGTTCCATTTGAGGTAGAAGTGGCCACACCTTTCACAGTGACAGTAGCAACCACACATCCTTTCAACTCCAACGCCATACCTTGGGATTATGTTGCCGAAGCTAGGCGAAAGGGAAAAGCAAAGATGGAAGAATATGATGCCGCACAAGGAATGACCAGAACGGGAAGGATCTATACACCCGAACATTTGGGAGGATCGAGCAAGAAGGCTGCTACTAAACAACCTGTCATTGAAATGGGACCGGATGATCTTTGGAGGAAAGTACAGGCGAGGGAATACTCCATCGTCGATCATTTAAACAAGACCCCCTCCCAGATATCCATCCTGTCACTATTGCAAAATTCAAAGGAGCATAAGAATGCTTTGATGAAGGTGTTAAATGAAGCTTATGTGCCCAACAACATCACCTGCGGAGAAATGGCCAACATGGTAGGGCAAGTGATGGAGAGTTGTCGCACCCCCTTTTTTCCCTCCTCGCGTCGGTAGAATCGGGTTAATGACATTTTGGGTATGGGGCAACTCGTTCCTTTTGGGAACTAAGTTTGTCCTTTTTTTTGAAAAGTCACCACCTAATGATTTATGGCGCATTAGGACACCTACAAGGTTCAACTACAACTACATTTTGATAATCAGAGATAGGCTAAAGGCTTGAAATTATCCCAAGGGGAAGGTGTTAGGCACCCCTCAGGATCTACTAGTGTGGTTCCCGGCCAGACAATTCTTTATGAATTTGGTGCAATTAACATATAGGCAGATAAGGCTCAAATAGGAGGGGATTTTAATACACAAATGCTTGGAAGTAAACAAAGTTTGAAAGAGCAATTATTAAAAGGCTAATTTTGAAAAGAAGTCATAATACTTTAAAGAAAAAGAAAGAGAGGGGAAGGGATCCTAGGTTTATTTATAATATGGATCACATCAATGCAATACCCGGTAATCACTCCTCAAAAGAGGGGCTACACGTGGCATTAGCGCACTGGTCATCATATCCATATCTACCCTTCCCACCCATTAAGGTACTAAAGCGTGGATTGGTCTCGACCACTATTGCATGCTATTACCCGTCCCGTTCCTATCAGTCCTGGAGGCACTTAGGACTACTAATCCTAAAGGGAGGGATATTAGGCTGACTTTAAGGTTTCAAAGGTGAAAAATCTAAGGCGACATACTATACATATAGGACAGCACAATAACAGGGGAAGCACATAAACAATGAAGGCTCATATATACCTCCTCAAACAAAGCAATCAATAGCATGACTTAAACAACAAGCAGGGTCTGAAAATATTAAGGCAAAAGGGGAGTTTAAGTTGTTGAATCAGACCAATTTATTACATAACTCAGATAAGAAGTTCGAATCAGGCCTGCCTGCTGGTTGTAGCAATTACTAACAGAAACGGGCTCAGCATTATTTATTGTTATTACCTAAGGTTTGCCTAAGTGTTTGGGGTAGAATCCTATGAGCATGGTATCTATTACCGATTCAGAATGTGGCAAAGCAGTAACAAACTTGAAAATGAGCGGTCTGAAATCCAATAGGCATGCTTGCTAAAACATGTTAAATAGGGGATTATTTAAAAATGGTTCTGAATAGACTGATTTTAAATTTGACTAGTCTCAGATTCTGCAGATGATTATATCCATTATTACTGGTTTTAATTGCTAGAGACATGATGTCTAATGTTGCTGATTTTGATTCTTATACACATGATATCTAGTTGAATGTGAAATGGAAACGGGCAGGATTTTCACCTGGGATTCCTATAGGCATGATTTCTATACATTATACTGATTTTAACGTCATAAACACGATACCCGTTTATAGCCGTTTAGATCCTAGAGCATGATGTCTAAGCGGTAACGAGCGTGTAGAATTTAAAATAAAGTCCTATGGGCAGGTTATCTAAGTGTGAAGTTGAACATGCAGAATTTTAAATGAACCCCTACAGGCATGGTGTCTAAAATGCAGAATTGAACACGCAAGAGTTAAAACAGTCCTATAGGCACGCTTTCCAAATGTAGAGTTGAATTATAGGCATGTTTTCTACCCTTGAGCATGCATAATTACCCATCCCTTTTCACTAGCCAACCCCAAACGTTCATTACAAATTATTACATACCAGTTGCTGAATTAAATCAAGAAAATACATAAAAAGGGAAATTACAACCATAGGAAGCCTGATTCTGACTTCCTCTCTGAGTTATGGAACAAAACGCCTCAAATACCACTTTTTTCAAAGCCTTTCTCGGACCTGGGTGTGTTAGAGTTCCCTAAGGGTCTCAAGGGACCCCGGGCAGTGCTTACACCCAGGTTCATAGAACCAGATAGAGAAGAGTGCAGTGTGGAAGGGCCATCCCTTATGTGTCCAAGTTCATAGGGAGCTCATGGGTCCCAAGGCAAGGCTCACACATGAGGGGTAGAACTTAAGTCTAAGAAGATATTGGAAGTGCAGGAATAGAGTTTAAACTGAGAGGATAAAGGAGAGGGGTAAAGGGTGATAGGGAAACAGTAATTAGTAAAACGCAGAGTCAATAACTTCATACAAAGGGGGTCAGGGGTTGAGAATCCATTGCAAGGAGCCTATGTACTTAGGTAGGGGTCAGCTTTGGGCAGCATAATAATAGAAGGTGCTGGCATGCCTATAAGCCAACCAGAACACGCAACAACTAGAGGAAACATGGAGGTTATGATCCCAGGGGGATCAAGTTTGGGTCATGCATAGCAATGTCCAATGCTGTCATGCCCCAAACCAACCAAAGATACCCAAACACACAGGGGATGTCGGGTTTGGGATTCATAAGTGATAGATAAAGTTCATACATAAGGGAAACATAAAATTCAGAAAAAAGAAAAGGGGGACAGATTATAACATGCTTAGGAATGAAACTCGATTAAACACAAGCAGGGAACAGGCAAGAGTGCAGGAAATAGTAAATAAACATGTTTTTGTTGATGCTGAAGATTAATCAGGACATATAAGTAAAGAAGCAAATGCAGAAAGAAAGTAAGCAAATTTTCCACAGCCTAGCTTTGGTTTTCAACCGACTAGGTAAGGCAGCAACACAAGTAACAACAGAGCCAAGAGAGAGAGAGAGAGATTTTAGAGTGAAGTGTGTGTTCTGAACCCCGGTAGTTCGTGTCTTGAAAGAGGAGAAGTACAGGGTATTTATAACTTTTTTTTTTTGAAAACGAGTAAAAGAGAAGTAATAAGCTACAAACATGGAAACAATCACAATTCAGAATCAATTATACAAGTGAATGCCTTTAATTAAGGGATCACTAGCTTAATGGGCAGTGATAGGTTCAAAATAAGGAAAGAAATCAATTTGTAAGCAAGTTGATAGTTTCTATAAAAAAAGTAGTAAAAACAACTGAATAGGTAATCAAGTCTAAGTACAGAAACATATTTATTTTGGGAAAGGAATCAGTAAGGCAAAACAAGGAATGGAATCAATTAACCTTAGCATGCGAGTGAAATCAGATTTACACAAAAGAAAACACTGAAATCAGTCACAAGATTGAAGACCAATCAAAGAGGGAATCTCAGCATATAAATAGAGTACACAAACACTATACATGCGAGGCCAAACCTATCGGCGAAAGAAATAGCGCACAACAGTATCACAAACTTCATTAAATAGCAACATTCGAAACATAATAGTCTAGTAGGTCAAGTCACATTGAATCAGTAGTGAAGAAAACATAGAATATCAAAAGCATGCGAAGGTCTCATATCAGCAAGTAAGGAAACCCCTTTTGAAAAAATTAGGGTTTCGATCATAGTTAAGTTTTGAAGATAATAGAAACACAGAATCAGAGGGATCACACAAAGGAAAAGAGATTCTGAAACAAGGGACTTCAAATCGAGTCAAGTATTTAAACGAACTGTTTCAGACCCAAAGACATAGGGTTTTTCAACAATAATAGTGTTTAATAGATGATAAATTAACAAATCAGACAAAACAAGCATTCGTCTAACAAACAGCCAAAAGAAATTAGGGCTTTTTGATGTTGTTAACGTCAATACCACACAAGAGGGGGGGTTGATTTGTGTGGTACCCAATTTTCGCTCTAGAAGAACCTGGTGATGACGTCTAAATCCACTACTAAAAGGTAAATGGACACGGTCGCATGCAATATAATTTACCCAACTATGAGTCGAGGTCGAATCCCGCAAAGAACAACATGTAGGCGATTAGGAATGTAAAAAAAATTATCACTTATCGTGCAATGCCAAACACTAAGAATTTGGTTTTTGGAAAATGATTATAACTAAATGCGGAAATGTAAACTAACCTAGAAAGCAAGTAAAATGATCTATGGCTACAAGTATGGTTGCATCGGGAATTACACTCAAGTAACCATCCAATGTATTTCATGATTTTCCAATTATGAGCGAGTTTACGTTAATTAGCCACGGGTGATAATTCTTAATTAGCTTCTTCCGAAGACTAAAAAGACTTCCTAATTGAATTATCCCTAACACAATTAAGAGATTAAGCACTCCCGGATATGGCTACAAGTAGTTCAATCCTCTCGCTAGGTAGAATCTATAAAATGAGGGTTAACGCCTCAAGTCTTGTTAATTAATCATTCCCAACCCCAAAATATCTTTTCCAAAATTAATTCGGAGTTAATGGGCGAGTCCTAGGGTTAGCTAATCCCTTTGGAAACATTAAAGAACAAGAATAATTAAAATAACAATAACTCACTTCATAAAAGAATAAAAATCACTCAATACATAAGCACAACAAGGTATTTAATCCACACTTTAAATATGAGTATTTCCATAAACAAGTTTCAAGTGTTGGAAATAAATAATACACACTTAAATATTCAATACAAAGCAAGAAAATGAAAAAATAAACATAAATGGGTAAGAAATCCTTAACCACAAGATTGAAAACTTCAAGACCCAAGTGTGTGTACAAAACCCTAGCTTCAATACTTGTTCTTCTCTAGTCTATGGAACTAAAAATACGCCAAAGATCCCTAAAATATCTACTTGGTCGTGTATAAAAATGGTTTGGGGATTAAAAATGTGAAATTTCAGAATTGCCCAGGCCTGAAGTTCGATCTTCGCAATTGCGAACAGAGGTTCGCAATTCCCAACTATTCCTGTGCTGCTTCACTTCGCATTTGCGATGATATCTTCGCTTTTGCGAAGATTGACCTTTTCAGTTGACTTCGCATTTGCGAATTACTCCTCGCATTTGCGAAGACTAACTATTCCAGTTGACTTCGCATTTGCAAAGTACTCTACGCAATTGCGAAGACTGACTTTTCCAGTTGACTTCGCATTTGCAAAGACTGACTTTTCCAGTTGACTTCGCATTTCCCGAGCTTTTGTTGCAAATGCGACCACTGAGTGCATTGCCAGATTTTTTCTCTTTTTAGCTTCTTTGACTTGTTTTCACTTGGTTTCTTCAACATTACTTCTAAATCACATCCACCCTGTAAAATAGAAGTAAATGACATTAAATACATAATTTTATCACTCAAACATAGCAAAAGTATAGGTTTAAAGACAAGATAAGTTGGTAAAATACCAAGTTATCACACCCCCAAACTTAAACTATTGCTTGTCCTCAAGCAATTTTGATGACGTCCAAATCCACTACTAGAAAGTAAATGGAGACGGTCGCATGCAATATAATTTACCCAACTATGAGTCGGGGTCAAATCCCACAGAGAACAATATGTAGAGGATTAGGAATGTAAGAAAATTATCACTTATCGCGCAATTCCAAACACTAAGAATTTATTTTGAAATGTGTTTATACCTAAATGCGGAAATGTGAACTAACTTAGAAAGCAAGTAAAATCATCAATGGCTACAAGTATGGATGCATTGGGAATTATACTCAAGTAACGATCCAATGTATTTCATGATTTAACAAATATGAGCGAGTTTCTGTTAATTAGCCACGGATAATAATTCTTAAGTAGCTTCTTCCGAAGACTAACAAGACTTCCTAATTGAATTACCCCTAAAACAATTAAGAGATTAAGCACACCCGGAATGGCTACAAGTAGTTCAGTCCTAACCCTAGGTAGAATCTATAAAATGAGGGTTAACGCCTCAAGTTCTTGTTATTTAATCTTTCCCAACTCCAAATTATCTTTTCCAAAATTAATTCGGAGTTCATGGGCGAGTCCTAGGGTTATCTAATCCCTTTGGAAACATTAAAGAACAAGAATAATTAAAATAACAATAACTCACTTGTGACGACTCGACCCGTCGTCTGAGGAGTTACCGCCCCGTTTCCCCAATTTTTATTCTTCTTCATGTTTCATTATCAGTATTTGGTGTGTTAGAGTTGATTTGGATTGGTTTTGGTAGAAAGTGAGACACTTAGTCTCTTTAAAGAAGGCTTGTTTTGGAAAAAGTCAACCGGATGTTGACTACTGAGTTAGAGGGTTCGGATGCGATTTACAGTGATTCGGTTGGCTTTGGGGGATGATGTGTGACTTAAAAGTGTGATCGGAATTTATTTTAGAGGTCCGGTGTAGAATTAGGCTTGAATTGGCGAAGTTAGTATTTTGGCGATTTTCGGTTGATAGGTGAGATTTTGATCCGAGGGTCGTGACAAGTTGGTATCAGAGCCTAGGTTACCATGTCTCACGAGTCATGAGCAGGTTTAGTAGAGTCCCGCGGATCGGTACGGAGACGTCTGTACTTATCCTCGAGAGGCTGCAGGACCTTTAGGAAAACTCCACCTTCTTGAATTCTTATCGTGCGTCCTTGATTTAGCTTGAAAAAAATCTTTTTAAACTCCTTCCACGCGTTTGTATGCGTGGATGAGCTCTCAGTATCAGATGTGCCTTGATGGCTTGTGATTCCCCGATCAAGGGGCGAGATGTAATCTTTGTGTGTTTATGTTGGGCCAGTCTAGAGGACTTGAGGCCGGATCTTTTTCTATGGCTTGAGCACCGAGGTGCTGATTTTGTGTGAGCAAGTGTTTTGAACTTATATGTTCGGTATTGTCCCTATTAGCCGGAATGGCGGTTGGATGTCCGTGTGATGGGTATGTTAGTGCTGCGAGATGTATCTATATGACTTGGTAGTGACGAAGAAGTCTGCTGGATAATAGATGAACTGTTAAGTGTTCGTTTCCTATTGTGATATGATGTGTAGCCCGAATTATGGGCGCGTGAAAGATCGTTTCGTGTCTCTTAGTTGGGGAGTGAAGTGCATTCCATGTGGCGGTATAAGTTCAGACCCAGGAAGACTAAATGACTATGTAATATGTGTGACGGTGGAAGGTATGCAGAAATGTTAAATTGAGGCGAAGCAGGTGGGTTATCTCCTGCGGAGTGTTCTTAAGTAATATGATCCCTAGGTGTATGTTAGAAGATCTCATGTGTAATTGAAAAGTACGTGTTGAAATTTGAAAATTTGGGTCGCTTAAGAGAGTGGACTCAACTGATGTGGGGATGAATGCGAGATTTGCAGAGGATTACAGTACTAGATGATCTGTGTTTTCACAAACTTGTAAATGATTTGAGTTTAATCTCACTATGTGGTATTGTGGCATCATTAGAGTAAGAGTGTTATGGGTTATTGAGTGTGTCCAGATATATGTCTTCGAGCCAAGTTGGGGAGGTTGCTGTTGATTAGCTGATTGCACGGTTATGTGCTATGTTGGTTCCGGTTTGAGGCATGCTGGAGAATCAGTTCTGGTTGCGAAAATTGAGCCGAGGATGGCACGAGTGAAGGAAAATTTTGATAAAGGTTACATGGTGCTTCGTAGATGTGTGAGAAGCACAGGATGTCTTAAGCTGTTGTTGGTAAGGAATGCTCGGTGCATGGAGCAGGAAGATGTTTGTTTGTATTGGGATGAGGTCATATCCTGGGGTGTCAGAGTGCTAATGAGGAACGGGTGGTTAAGTTCGTTTGATCAGGTAAATTGCAGTTCGAATAAGAAGTAAATGACTCTCGAGAATGGTTTTAATGTGTTCAAGATTCTACATGTAACAATCAGGTGTCTTAAGGTTGGGTATGTGGTTAGAGACTGTGTTTTCATTAGAAAATGTCAAGACTTGTGGTATTTTTATGTTAATTATGGGATTCTATGTATCAGTATCTAGAAAGTAAAGGTAACGGATTTAGATTCACAGGAAGTTCTTCAGAGTAAAGTATTTTGGGAATGTGGTGTTTCTGGGAATATTTGAGAGAAGATTCAGTGGCCTATGGGTCTTAGATAGTGTGGTCTTGTGCTTGGGCCTCGTGTAGTGAGCCTGGGTTGAGGAACTGTGGTGCTACAGCAAGGGGGAATATCAAGTTGATGATGAATCCGAAGGGAAATTAGATAGATGGAATAGCTTGATAATAGACCGAATCGGTATGGTAAGGATATGATTAATTCTTC
This sequence comes from Nicotiana attenuata, assembly GCF_001879085.1. NCBI lineage: Eukaryota > Viridiplantae > Streptophyta > Magnoliopsida > Solanales > Solanaceae > Nicotiana > Nicotiana attenuata. The sequence goes on from NW_017670282.1 coordinate 886,290, forward strand.
GTATGTGTTCGAGGTAATGAGCCATACGAGTATTTTGCAGCAATGCTCTTGGATTTTGATGGCTTTCTTAGCTTGGTCTAGTTAGAAGGATTCAGTCCTGACAGTTTAGCTTGTACAAATGGAATTGGGAGAGAATTCTTGTTGGTTTTCATCGTGGTTTGGAGATGCATATTTCTATGGACATGCGGAGCATGGAGTGTGTAATGATTTTTCTTCTAGATGGGATCAATGGAAGTTCTTGAGTAGTTGAGTGCGTCGATGTCTGCAGCGCGAAAGGGAGATAAAAGTTCTCATGTTATCCTTGGATGGTATGGTATATGCGTATGTTGTAGAGGACCGAGACTGGCATGTGCGAGGTTTCAGTTCAGTTCTGAAAGGAAGTTCATAAAACTCCTGGGCAACGGGTAGCCTCAGATAATCAAGGAAATGGTACTGCTAAATGGAAGTGATTTGACGAGAGTATTTGTCTCGGAAAGGGGTAATGTGACTTAACTGATGATACTTCGGTAGTATTGTGGCGCTTTCTTGTTAGGTCGATTGCCGATATTTGATTTTGTTTGATGGCACAGGGGAAATTTTAGAATATCTTTCGTGGAATGATTGGGTACTTGAGGTGTGATATGTATTCATACGGCAGAATTCGGGATCAGGTATGGTGATTCGTGTGCTATATGGAGTTGGAGACTGGGAGTTCTCAGATATAGACTGTGTAGTGGTTGTGGATCGTATGTATCGGCACCGTTTAGCGGCTATTGGGATTTGGAGGCCCGAGTGGATCTTTCTTTGCTTGGTATGTTAGATTTTGGATATGATGTTGGGGGTGTAGACTAGCTGTCTCAGTGTTGGGTTATTCTAGACTATTGCGCTATGGGCTATGCCGGAAAATGCCACGGGTTGAGTGGCGAGGTGCATCGGATTATGTTCTAGCAGAGTGGTTTGTATTCCAAAGACCAGCGGATGGCTGGGGAGGACTGCTTTTCTTAATTGGGCCTTCGTGATGGATGTCAGTGCAGAGGTTCCTACCATTGGTTCAGTTCCGGTGTTGAGGGACTTTTCGGATGCGTTTCTTGTGGCCGGGCATGTCGCCGGGCGAGGTTGTGGATTTCGGTATTGATTTGGTGCCAGGCACCGTATCGTATGGCTCCGGTAGGAGTTGTAGTAGTGGAAGGAGCAGCCCCAGGCTTCCTTGATAAGGAGTTCGTTGGCAGGCCAATGTGGATGCATGTTCTAGCTTGAGTCGGCTCGGTTGGCCCCAAATTTTCTTGTTGAAGGATAGGTTGATTCGATCGTTAGTGAGCTTGTTAGTGATCTGGGGAGATCTATGAGTTGCTTTTGTGCTGCGAGACGTTATGATTTGTTGGTTATGGGCACATATGGTGCGGTTCCATTGGGGTTTCATAGTGGAAGTAGAGCCGGGAGAGTAATTGGGAGTTGCTCGGTAATTGACGTACCGGTTATGTTCTATCAGGCTTGCGTGGCATATGTTATTTGTTTCACCATGGGTGTAATGATTTGCTTGGGCTCCAGACATCATATTGTGCGTGGCTGTCGAAATTTGAGCATAGTGGCTTGGGGTGCTTCATGTGTAACAGTGTTTGGATGAGATCGTGCATTATAGCGAGGCTACGTGGAGATATGACCTTTCGGGGTAGATTCAGGTGTTCTATTTCTATGATGTGAGACGGGGTCTCAGCCTTGTGTGGTGATGGTATTGGTGAGCTTGAGGTACAGCTCTTTCGTTTGAGTCATTTTTTTCATGATTTGAGTATGTTCAGACCGTTTCTTATTGGTGCGCGTATTATGCAAGTTGTGGCTTANTTAATTGGGCTTTCGTGATGGATGTCAGTGCAGAGGTTCCTACCATTGGTTCAGTTCCGGTGTTGAGGGACTTTACGGATGCGTTTCTTGTGGGCGGGCATGTCGCCGGGCGAAGTTGTGGATTTCGGTATTGATTTGGTGCCGGGCACCGTATCGTACGGCTCCGGCAGGAGTTATAGTAGTGGAAGGAGCAGCTTCAGGCTTTCTTGGTAATGAGTTCGTTGGTAGGACGATGTGGATACGTGTTTAGCTTGAGTTGGCTTGGTTGGCCCCGAATTGTATTGTTGAGGGATAGGTTGATTCGATCGTTATTGAGCTTGTTAGTGATCTGAGGAGAGCTATGAGTTGCTTTTCGGTGTTGTGAGATGTTATGATTTGTTGGTTATGGCACATGTGGTGCTGTTCTATTGGGGATTCATTGTGAAAGTCGAGCGTGAAGAGTAATTGGGTGTTGCTCGGTAAATAGAGAATTGGTTATGACCTATCGGGTTGCGTGGCGTATGTTATTTGTGTCACCGTGAGTGTAATGAATTGCTTTGGTTCCAGACAACAAATTGTGCGTGGCTGTCGAATTTTGAGCATAGTGGCTTGGGGTGTTTCATGTGTAACGGTGTTTGGATGAGATCGCGCATTGTAGCGAGGCTACGTGGAGATATGACCTTTCGGGGTAGATTCAGGTGTTCTATTTCTACGATGTGAGACGGGGTCTCAGCCTTGTGTGGTGATGGTATTGGTGAGCTTGAGGTACGGCTCTTTCGTTTGAGTCATTTTCATGATTTGAGTATGTTCAGGCCGTTTCTTATTGGTGCGCGTATTATGCAAGTTGTGGCTTAGGCCTGTATTGAGGTGTCAT